>NC_088926.1:33490000-33790000 GCF_038396675.1 Hydra vulgaris
AGTGCCTAAAGCTGGATTTGAAACACGGATCTCTTGCGTCTGACACTACTACTTCGCCACGGCTGAAGTTCTTTCAGAGCAACGATTAACAACCGCAAGATGAAAAACATTATCCTAAAATTATAAGTAGAAATCCTTGCAATTGCAGTATTTTAAGGCATAGGGAAGGGGTTCACCCATTAACAGCCACTTTTACTTTGGTCTGTCATAAGGAACAAGAGCCACAAGTTTTTTTTGGCCAATTGAACTAAGTTTTGCGGTTTCGTCTACAGAAAAATAAAGAATTAAAAAAATCTTTTTATGCTCTCATTTTGGTTAATGGATATTTGTCAATAGTTTTTGAAAACCTCTTTCCTCACATTTTTAATCAGCTAGAGCTAGAATAATAAGATACGGGTCCAGAAACGATGTGTATTGTTTGACAAATTTAAAGCCTGGTTTTATCTACACCTGGTTTTAATTCTTATACCTATTCTTTTGCTAAAGAGCGCTCAATGAAACAAAACATTTAACTATCATGGTTTTGAAGCTTGAACCCTTGGTCTTGATTCATAATATCGTAGTCTTAGTCTTGGTTTTGGCCATTACTACCTTTACGTTTCCGGATATTATCATATTATGATGCATTATAAAATGCATATATTTTTCTTATTCTAGCACTTGCCAATAAACATCCCTCCTTTCCCCACCTCCCTTCCCCTCTTCACGCCCCTCTTCCTCGTTTCCTAAACCTGTTAAATGGGTACTCTTGACTTCTTGTATAAAGAAATCAAGAGTACCCATTTAACAAAATAAAAATCATTTTAACCTGGGTACTTTTGTAACCATTATAACAATAATAAAACCCAATTTCTCAATGAAACAAAAAAGTGTAAATTTTTTTGTTTAAAAAAGATTTTAGCTGCTTTATTAATTATTAAAGTTCTTTTTTTCATAATGGAATCCTTTTATACTATGTTTACGCATTTCATATTTTTTAAGTTGATACTTAAATTGCATATTTTTTAAGTTAATACTTACCTGACGAGGAGCAATAGAAGTTCAGCTTTGAGAAACCAGTATTTTAGAAATAAGCCACAAAAGTTGCCACTTCAGTAATTTCATATAGTAATTGTTTTGTAAGTAGGAGCTTACTTTAGGTAGTAGATAATAAAAAATAAATTTATTATAAATACTTATGTATTAAAAAGCTAAGTATTTGCTTATGTGCAACAAAATCCTTTCTTTCCTTTTTCCAGGAAGTGGGCATGGTGGATTGCTAGGAGTACAAAACTTGTACTTGTCCTCATAAAATACATAAATGAAAGCTTAATGTAGTACTTCATTGTAAGCCTGGTCAAAAGAATAAAAACAAATCAGAAAATATAGGTATATTTAAATATACATACGTATGCTGTTCACACATGGTTTCTAGACCCTTATCTTATTTTGCAATTGCACAATTTTGTGCTATAGCCCAAGCTGATAAAAATTGTGAATAAAGATCAGCTTAAATAAGTGCCAACATTAGGGTTCTCAATGCTTTAGATTTCTTCAAAAATTCGTGCTTGCGTTTCTTATAATAGCTTGAAGCAAAGGTTACTGCCAATCGATGAACCCCCTTCCCTTTGAATAATGCACTTTCAATGATTTCTACCAAAAATTTTCGGATGCTGTTTTTAATCTTGCTGTTGTTAATGATTGCTCTGAAAGAACTGCCAAGCTTATAAGGGACAACATTAATATTGATAGAAAGAAAGAGATGAGGCAGGTTTGTAAATATAGAGAAAATTTTAAATGTTCTGATTGTACCTCCTATAAAGAAATATGTGAGATATGATTTAAATAGTAATATTGAAATAAAAAGAAAAAGTAGAAAAAAGGATTGAATTTACAATATTGATTTTTTTCTTACAAATATAAATGCAAAGTGAATTAAAAAATACAAATAAATATAAAATATAGAATATATACAATATAAGGTATATTAAAAATCTATAAATAAATATGTTTTTATAAATATTGTAATGTAAATACATATATATATATATATATATATATATATATATATATATATATATATATATATATATATATATATATATATATATATATATATATATATATATATATATATACATATATATATATATATATATATATATATATATATATATATATATATATATATATATATATATATATATATATATATATATATATATATATATATATATATATGTATATGTATCATCATTTATATCTGTATATGATCATTTGTACAGTTAAAACTATATATCTTTTATATAAAAATGTAGCAATGTTTATATATATATTTATACATATATATATATATATAAACATATATATATATATATATATATATATATATATATATATATATATATATATATATATATATATGTATATATATATATATATATATAAATATTGCTACATTTTTAAATAAAAGATATATAGTTTTAACTGTACAAATGATCATATACAGATATAAATGATATTAGCATTTAATAAACATCCCCTTGGTCTACCAGAATCCTTTAAGTAAGTATAAGTTGAAGTTTATTTAAATCATATGTTCGTAAGCTGCAGCTATTTCTCTGGCCTTTAAAATGTACATGCGTGCATTTATATGCTTATTGCTATCTTCTCCCTCCTCTAAATATAAGATTTCTTTTTTTATTTTATTACATTTATTTGCGTTCAAGGAGCTTACAAGTATTACTTCCATCAAAAATTTTGGAAAAGTAACTTTACCAAGCAAATTTGGAATTTTAATTGATTTTGTTTCACAGACCGGTTTTTTATTTTTGAAAATGTATGAAAATGAAATAAGTTTTTTTTACTATACTCATTGTTTTAACTTCTCGTGGGAACTTTTTCTATAGATGAGTTAATAACAATGTAGTTCTCAAGAAATATTTTTAATTCAAGCATAGGATCATCATGTTTGCTGATGGGACATGGTTGATAAACAATTGGTGCTGCTTGAAACATTGCTATCTAAAAAAATATTCAAGTAAAAGACATACGAAAGTTTATTTTAAAAATATATATACTTATATTTATATTAAATTTTTATTTTCATTTTCAGGAATCCAGCAAAAAAAAAAAAAATTCAAATTGATAAAGTTAAATCTTTAGGATATTTAGAAATTGAATTTAAAAATAACTTAAAGAAATGAGATTCACATGGAAAAAAAAAAGAACTTCACGACAGCAACTTTTCCCTCAAAAAGTATGGGTGTCTATTCTCGCGAGTTACATCCGAAAATGAAAATTCAGTTATGCAAGATATTCATTTTATAGGTTAACTTTGTAAAAAAAATAAAAAATAAACCTTCAATGAATTGAACTTTTCAAATTTTATTCAAAGGTTTTCTTGGTATCAGCAGTAAAATAGAAGGAGCAAACAGAAAAAATTAATTAGCAAAGTGTCTTTTTTTTTTCAAAGGTTTTATTTTCAAAGAATGATATAACAAAAACTTTTTTAATTGAAATCAGTCATAACATGAAAAATAAAAAAAAATAAATGAAAAATGGTCCAACATTATCACTGAAACATATGCTATATATATGAAAACAATGGTTTCAGCAAGAACAAACTTGACAATATTAAAATGAACAAAATATTCAAATAATAATTGAACAAATGCCAAAAGATGAACGTAAAAATTTTAAATCAGAGATCGCTAAGACTATCAGTTGTTTATTTGAACTAAAGTTTAATTTTAGCAGTTAAAATACAAGAAAGCTGTTAAACTTATTAATATCATTAGAATTATATACTGTAAGTATATAATTCTAATGATATTAATAAGTTTATATTATGCACTATCATTAGAATTATATACTTACAGTATTACAGACAGATTTCGACAAATAGTGTTGATATAAATTTGTTACTATCGGCTATGATGGCCTTAACTGATATTTGAAATAAAATGAATAAAATAATATAAATTATTGAAATATGCACATTTTTATTTATATAATATTATATAATTTCTATAATTATTTATAAAGCAATTAAAAATAAATTATAAAATATGCTAAAAGTAACAATAAGGAACTTACCAAGAGCATGTTGGTTAGAAATGTTAATACCATTTTTAGCATACTAATATATGTATATTTCAATAATAATGTTAATGTTAATTTCTTTATTTCTTTTTAATGTTACTTTAAAGCACCAAGTATTTCGACTGGTAACTTGTTGTGAGTACTAAATTCTAACTGCATATAAATATAGTAAATAGTATTTTATATAATAATGAGATGAGTCATATATTCGACGACACTTTTACTTTCCAAGTTTGTTTGTATAGCGTAATTATTACGAAACTGCTTTAGGTATTCCAAATTAACTAAATGCAGCTAAACTGCAACGAAACTGCTTACGAAAAGAAAATCTTTTAAACTAAAATACTATGTAGAAAATATCACAAGTCATCAAGAAATACTTTTCTTTTTTAGATAATATATTTGTTTATAAAATACGAAGGTTGGCCCGAAAAAGCCTATATATTCCGACCAAGAATGTTAAGGACGCTTAAACAAATATAAAAATTTTATTCCACCCTGACCTATTGCCTTTATCAGATTCAATATTTAGAAGGGTAAAACCACGTTTGCCTCTCAAAAACTTATATCATATAACCTTAATGTTTTGCTTTTTTCATAGAACCTCTAACGATTTTTATGCATTGAAAATAAAAGCTTTGTTTTATAGTACTTTAGTAAGCACAAGATAGATGTGTTTACACGTCTGAAATATATTAAACGCATTAACATGATTTTTAGACGTGTTAAATACGTTTGGTGGTTACTGGGAATTTACATTATGAATTTAAAATCATTTTTCAATTTAGCAAATTATTTATTTAAAACATTTTGTTAAAGAAAAATATAAAAAATAATAAGAAGTATATGATGCATTATTATAAGAAGAATGAATAGCATTTTGTTCATTAAAAATATTATATACTACTGGAAAGTTTCTGATTTTATTTTTTATTGTTATTATTAGTTCTTTATTTTTTTTTTTTTTTTGTTTAAACCAAAATTTATTAACAGCTAAGTAATTATTTTAATATATTATAAATTACGAAGAAAAATTTGGTAATTTTGTAATATAAAATAGTAAATAACAAAAATTAATTATTTGGAAAGTTTATAACACATTTATTTTTCACAAACACATGCATTTTGCTTTATCAAGTTAGAATTTCAAATTTTTTTGTGTAATATATTTTTTCTGTAGTATATATAATCCATCCTTTTTCCCTCCTCCTCCCCTCATTTCTATAAATCCGGTTTTACGCTTTTCCGATTTTATGATTTTCTTTTTTTTTTTTTTCCCAGGAATTAATTACTTATATTTTTTTGAAATCTTATTCAATTAGTATGATCATAATATATTTTCTGTTTTATCTGAACAAAAATAACAGATAATACTTATGGTTAAAGCTTTTACTTTTTATCAAATAATATATATGTAGGCCTTTTGTTTTTAATCACTGCTACGTCAATAGTGCTAAAATCAAACTATAAATGAATTAAGTATAATACAAACTATAAAATGAAACTAAAAATTTATTTCTTAAACTTTTTAAGTATTTTTATATAATAATAAATGATCATTAACATGCAAAAAAAACATTTGCGTGGTAGTAAGGGAATCAGCATCTACTGATAATAAATTAAAAAAAAATAATTGTAGTTTCATTTAAAAGTTAGTATTATAAATAATTAATTTCAATTAATAAACAAAACTCATTGATTTCACATTAACGTTAAATTTCAAAGTTACTGATTCCGTAATTTATGACGATGATGCTTATGTGAAATCAATGAAAAAAAGCCTTTAATGTGATAAAATGTCAAAATCTACATCGCCATACGCCCAAAATAGTGCGAATTTATTAATGTAATAGTATTACTCAATTATGTTTCTAAATCCGTACTTCCCACGCAAAAATGTCTTCTTTTTTATTCCTTTATGTGAGTAATTAGGGGTGTTAAACTTACCAATCTTAAGGAAGCTTAAACATTCTAGTTAAATGCTTCTCAGTGGTGCTCAAATGGAAGACCACTAAGTCTTTATGAAGTTCCTTAACTGTCAAAAAAATAAAAAAAATCCTTGAGAGCCACTGTCAACAGCGATTCGTGTTTGACAGATAAATTGATAAGTTTATTCTATGATGTTTGTTGTTAATTTTGATAAAAATGTAAGAGAGAAAAGAAATTTTTTTATCAAAAACTTAATTACTTTTAGTAATTTAGTTGACTAAATAAGTCACTGGACCATAGCGTAAGTGAGTACAATAAGATTTCAAGCATCTTCTATTAAGTTACTTTACAACTTTTAGCATCTATTAAATTATAAAAATTTGAAGAGCTCTACAAAAATAATTAGCCTCTTTTGAAAAAAGGGTTTTATTTTTTTTCAATTACTAAAAAGAGTAAAAGCGGGCCAAACCATTCAAACTATTTTTTCGATAACTGATTGAAAAATTTAAATAAAACCGGAACTGATAGGAATATTTTAAAAATTAAAACACCAGAAGAAAGTGAATCATCTCCTCTATTTAAATGTGTCAAAATAAAATCCAGTTCGTTTTTTAGTTATTTTATTCTTATAAAAGTTTAAAAGAGAGTCGTAAAAGTTTGCTTTTTTATAATATTTGCTATCGTAATATTTCGGGAACCATAATTCGTTTAAAAATAATTTTACCTCTATCTTGTAGAAAATTTAATTTAAATACCGATTACATAACTTTTTTTCGTTTTATAGTTAAAGATTAGACAAAAAAGTAAGAAAAAATATTATTAAATTTTTTCTCGTAAAACCGACCATTCACATATTTACATTAAATTCCTTTATTAAGTAGTATTTGAATTTTTAAATTAGGTACCTAGGTGATTAATTATTGGATTTTCTCATGTGTTCTGGGTACTTCCTATATAAAGTTATTTTACAAAAATGACTCAATGATATTTATTAATTATTCACTTTCAAGATGACTACAAGTAAAAAGTCATACAATGAAGAAGATTTAGGATCTGCGTTTAATGATATAAAAGAAAAAAAACTTTAATCTGAAAAGCTGCATTCAAATATGGCATTACACTCTCAACTCTAATAGGTCGCAAGATCAACAACAATGCGATCTTCAAGGGATCAGGATCATTAACTGTACTCTCACAGCAAACAGAATCAATTATGGTGGATGCGTTTAAGTTCCTATGTGATTGGGATTATGGTTAAACAGGAATCAATGTCATGGAATTCGTTTACAGTTACCTTCTTCGTACAAATCAATGAGGCCTATTTAAAAACGGAAGGGGTGGCAAAGACTGGTTTTATGCATTTATAAACCGATGGTCTCAAGAAATTTCTACTAAAAAAACTCGCACTTTATCATCTGCCGGAGCCGCTTCTTGTACGTAAGAATTAATCGATAATTTTTTTGAAGTTGTCATTAAACAATATCAATTGTCTGGGATAAATTCTGGTTGTCACATTTGGAATCGCGATGAAACGAGTTTCTGTGGTGATCAAGGAAAGCAACTGTAGTATGTCGAAAAGGTGCAAAGCGTGTTTCAAAACTCACTGGTTACAACGAAAAAATCCATTATACAGTAAACAATTGCTGTAATGCTGATGGATACTTTACACCACCATTCGTGGTATACAAAGCAAAGCGAAACTTTAGAGCTGAGCGGGCTTTAGGTGGTCTAATTGGCACCAAATATTCAATTTCTAAATCTGATTGGATCGAGCATGACATATTTATTGAATGGATGAAGGAATTGTATATACCAGAATGTCAAGCTATTAGTGGTACTCATACTTTACATCTTGATGGACATACGTCTGATGTCAGTTTAGCAGCTGTATTGCTATGTTGGAAAACAATATAATCTTGATTTGTCTACCGGCCCACTCATCTCACATTCTTCAGCCACTGGACAGAGGTGTCTATTGCCATGTTAAGCGAGTGTAGAAGGCAGTTCTTACCAAATATTACAAAGACACAAAATAAAAAAACTTAGATAAAGAAAATTCTCCTACGTTGCTCAAACAGGTGTATGAGAGCAGCAAGTGTTTTACACGTTTGTATTCTACGCTGCTTTTGAATATACTGGGTTATTTCCACTTAACAAAAACAAAATCAATCAATAGGCATTAGCTATCTCCAAAACGTTTAATCAACCGACGTCTTCAACGCCATTGCAAACAATAAAGTCTTTAGCATTATCTTCTGAACCAGCAACAGCAGCTTCGAGGTTCAGAGCAATACATGAGAGAATGAAAATCGAAATGGAAAATGAGCTAAAGAGTTTTTTCAAGAAAAAAATAAGTCTCATGCATAAAAATCGAGGCAACCTAATACTCCAGAAGTTGCTGGCCAATGTAACAGAACACGGTGTTGCAGATCATCTCAAAAAAAGAGAAGAAGTTAAGCAACTCAAATTTGTTGAAAAACAAGTTAAGAAGCGTCAAACCATCTGCAAACTCATGATGTCATTGCCAAACCTTGCAGAAAAAGAAGTAACTCAAAATATAGAACCGATTATAACACCTTCAGTCAAAAGAAGAAAAGTTATTAAATGCAGAAAGTGTAAAAAAATTATATTTGGACATGATGTCAAGCGAGAATCCAAATAGCAATACTTGGCTCTGCAACAAAACATGTTTGCAAAAAAAATTTGTAATGGGTTCAGATTTTTTTGTTGTAAAAAATGTAAACATTAAATTTTTTATTATTTCTGTATGCTATATAAAAAATATAAAGCATATTTTTGTATGCTATATGAAAAATATATAAAAATATATACATTTACATATATAAAATGTTAAATTTGTTAATTTAGTATTTAGTATTTTATATTGATCGGTTTTAACAATAGTATTAAACAATTATATGAAGGCATGAATTTCGAATAAAGAAAAATGATACGTCTATGGCTTATTAAGCGTTAAACAAAAAAAAAACTAGGGGAATGCAGGGAAAGATGGCTAATGTTTTGAAAGCCTTAAGTTATTAGTTGAAATAAAAAGTTCATGAATATATTGTCTGGTCACGTGAACTGGGCAAGATGACTAATTATGCAAATTCTGACTCCAATTTTATAAAAATTTAAAAACTACCAACTGATCTGACTAAATAAACACAAAATAAACACGCTTCTGATAAAAATATTCCTAAAAAAGTTACTCTCGAAGAACACCACTCATTATGAATAACCGAAAATAAAATTTTAAATTTAAAAGTTAAAAACATGTATATATGTTTTTTTAGCGCAAAAAGTAAACTTATGCGTATAAAATTGCGTTAATAATATTTAAAAAAATCAATAGAGGCTTTAAAACACAAGATGTAAATGCAGTTTCGATTTCAAAACCTAACCTAAAAACTATGCACAAACTAAGCACAATTAAAAAGCCGGATTTAAATACGGACGCAATGGAACGTCTTTCTTGCGTTTAAACGTTTTGTAAATTTACGAAATAAAACTACCTTTATCATATCTATTTCTAAACATTTTATCAAAATAATAATGGCTAAACATGTATGTATCTATAAAAATGATGAAAAAAATAATCCACATACAAAATGAAACAACTATGGCTTTTTTTCGTCAAATTGCAGGTAGTTTAAATATCAAGAATTTCAAATGGTGTTAGGATTGAACGTGTCCATCAAGTTGGTAATAGTGGTTCTAAACAAGAGTGAAAAATTGCGGTTAAAGTGGCATGACTCTGAAGATAAAGCGGTAATAATGAAAAAGGCAAAGGAACTAATAAATATACATTATTAAGGATTTCAGTGAAACAACTAGGAGAATTAATAAAGAACTATTTCTATAAGCAAAAAGTCATAGACAAAGGGCTATTTTTGCAAAAGTTCTTTAATAATTACTAAATAGTTAGTTGATAGTACACGAAATTAGACAAATAATTTTAAAACGATTGAAATTTTGCCAACTATTTAGTAATTAGTAGTTGTTTTTTTTTTAATGAGCTCTGAGTTAAGCTTTTTTTTTTTTTTTTTGAAATGGCCAAAATTTATTTTGCAAACGAAGATTTTAAAACTTTAAACTTTGATACTTAAAAAGGATTTTCTAACTTTCTGACTTAATAAATTTAATGAAAACATCATGTTTTGATCCTCATTATTTTAAAATTAAAAAGATTTAAATATTTTTCTATATTACATTTAAGCATAAGTACCATGCGTTAAAATTAAGAAAAATTTAAACAATCTTTAGATATTATAAATTACTTCTTTGACGTCATAGTTACGTCAGTGACTTGGCATGAAACATATTGAATCTTACTCTAATCATAGATTGCCAAATTACAAAGTAATTAGCTAGTCACGAGGAAATCATAAAAAAGATGGAGTGCAAAGAGTCTACATACTTGAAATATATATATTTAATATAAAAAAAACAAATATGTATAGTCAATGAAAAATATGACTCTTTTTAATAAAATAATTAACAAAAAATATAAAAATGCTATGATTAGATGTTTTTGCGATTCACCCTGTTGAAAAATTCAGATTGTTTCAAAATTTTATTGAAAAATATGAAAAATTTAAAGGCGCTTAACTATCACAACTTTCAAAAATTGTTTTTTGATTAGTTGTGCAAATACAACGTTTTCCAAGTTAATAAACCTACATGGGTGAATAAAACATCAAAAACTGCAATATATAATATACTTATTAACCATTACCTAGAATGTCATATCAGTCAGGGGCCCTATTCTCATCTTTCCGTTAAGCTTAACGGAGCGTTAGTCAAAAATGTCCTTTAAATTACATTAATAAAAAATTTATTTAAAATTTTAATTTTTTAAACATAAATGTTTTATTTTGGTATAAGTTTTATTTTAACGAATTTATATAACTTTTCGTCATTTCTTTACTTAGAAATTTTGTAATGAAATTTCAGACAAAAGCTCCGTTAAGCTTAACGGAGAGATATTAATACGGCCCCAGGCATTTTTAAAACAGCTATAAGCAATCAACATTAACATTAAAGTATTTCTTAAGGGGCAACTACCCTCAAATTTCAAAACTACACATATAAAGTAACTTTCTCTTTAGTCACATAGGAAATATTATACTGACATTAAAAATACCAAAAAACACATAAAATGGTAGCTCGTTGCTATGGTAACCAAAAAAAATAGCTGCAAGTACCACAAAAACTGTGTTTACGCCGTAAAAAAAATAAAGACTTGTGAGTAAAGAAGTGTCAATGAAGTTTTGCAGAACTGTTCCAAATATCTAAATTTGTGATATGAACGAAGCAGATTTTTGAACAAATATTTTTTTTCCATAAAAGGCAACATACAGACAAATTAGGTTTTTTAAAAAAGGTCAAAAAACAAAGAAAAAAAAAAAATTAAATTCTACTCCGATCATATCATAAATATTGGCAAAATGAACAATCCCTGAAAAATTCATTATGATAGCATGTATACTTTTCAAGATTTTTTTACCGGCGTGTTTAAAAAGCAAACTCTCAGAAAACGCAAAACAAAAAATAAAATCATAAATTTTTGTTCATTTCATAAATACTTCTTTAAAAAAATTACTTTTTAAAAGAATATTTTAAAACTACCAGATTCATAATACTTCTTGGACTTTTCTATTGACTTTTGGTGATCATTCTTTGACAATATTTAACGTCGTAACAACTTTCGTTTAATCTTAAAACTTTCACTCGATTTAAATGATGAAAGATTTATTAGTTTTTTGTTTATGAGTCTGCAACCAGCTAAAGTAAAATGTCCTGGTTTCATATTTAGTTTTTCATAAATTAAAATAACAGACTTCATACTAATGTTATAATTTGCAACAGCATCGTACACTCCGAACTCTAAACTGGCTAAACCAACATTATTAATTTTTTGGATTCTTTCCCATATTAATTTATTAAAACTCTCATTACAATTCTGGGTTTCGCCATGCAGACACTTTACTAATTCAGAATCTTTACTTAAATAAGCATATGTTAAATCAGCATATATTGGCTTGATTTTGTGAATAATATCAACAAGAATTCCTGGTCCAGTTTTTGTTGTTATTTTTGTATATTTTTTGGGTGTCATGGTTTAGGCATATTCATGAGCTGAGTAAATTTTTCAATTCCAGTATGACCATGTCCTAATACTCTCATTGCATATATTGTCCTGTTGTTAATATCAAACCCTTTATCACAATTGTCTTATGTATAAAATTCATGCTTATAATCACAAGATAGTGTAGTACACTTCAAATATAGCAACAATGCTAGTCCTTTCTTTTTTTCATGGTGATCACCTAGGTACAGTGCACAGTTTCCACATTGAGGACACATTAACAATGAAAGAACTTTAGATAAAATTTCAGTGTCTATAATACTGTAACCACTAATTTTTTTAACGTTTTTACTTGGTACATTTGTAATGAATTTAACTTTCTTAGCAGATACGCCTAAAATGTCATTTAACTCACGTCCACTTACATTACATGCATTTTTATTTTTCTGCACATTAAATCCTCTTCTTTTTTGTGGTACTTTGTTCTCTGCTTTACTCTATCATTGATTTTTGTGTTTCTAATAACATCCAAATCATCCAAAACATCTAAAGTATTTCATCATATTTTTTTGTTGCTGCTGTTGGATAAATTAGCATTAATAACTGGATAATATCGCAATTGTAAATGGCCTATGTTTGAATATATTAAGGAACAGAATATTATTTAGCAAAGAAGATATAAATCAAAACATATATTTGAAACAATACTCCAGGATAAGTTCACCAACAAAATATTCACCCCCATAGCAACTATGCTATGCAAATATTTTTTACTTGGATTCAAAAAAACATAAAATTTTTGGTCAATAATTACTAGAAGAAAAAAATCCAATTTTAAAGAAAATTTTAGGGTCGTTGCCCCTTAAGTACAAACCAATCAAGTTTCCTCAAACTGCTAAGGAAATTAAAAAATTATACAGAGTTTTTAGTAAGTTTTAAAAATCAATAGTATGGAATTCTTTTTAATAAGAAATAAAATTATTAAAATTATTTAAGTTTCAAGCGAAAAAAACACAATTTTTGCTCGATACACATCATTCTGATCATCAATACTAAGAAAACACATCTTGCGGAGTATTAATTTAAAAACATGTAAACTTTATTAAATAAATTTAATTAAGTTATATGAAAGGTATATTTAGCTTTTAATTTAATAAATAAATAATGGATCAATTTCAGGGAAATGAAGTCCTATGGATTTTTAGAGACTCCGGATATCGAGGTCAAAAAAGGAGTGACTTCTTGTCACTGAATTACGGACTTCAAGACCTTTCTTCTATATGAATAACTTTCTTGAGTTGATTAAACGGAGTTTTTAGGGATGAAACAGGTTTTGAAATGCTTGATTTTCAATATATAGTCACTTTAACAAAAAGCTGCTTCTATGCAAAATTAAAAAGTGAACGATGAAAATTCAAGCTATTTTCATTATGTTAGGAGGGCATTTTTTGTTTGAACTTAAAAAAAAATTCTTTTCTTAAGTATTCAAATTGACCAATAATTTAACAATTTAAATGCATATTTGGAATTTTATTGTATTAACTATTCCGATTCTATTTGTAACTTTTTTTTATCGCTCCCAATGTGCATACTTTGAATATGTTTTGATTAATAATGCGAAAGTTAAGCGTTTGTGTACTGATTTGTGGGCAATAGATTCTTACCTTCACATAAAAACATGACATGTTTTAATTTATTTCTTGTAAATGTGGCTTTCGAATGATTTTTTGTTCGTGTCATTTTTAGATTCATAATGACCTCAAAGAAATAGTTTATCTAAACCAGAAGTGACACAGAACACTAAAAATAGCCGCGAAGGATGTGTCTAACCCCTCCTCCCTCCATCAATGAGTTTTTAGTCGGCAAATTTGACCGTTTTTGACAAGTCAGTCAGTCACTTCGTCAAACAAAGACCAAAAAATTGCAATAACACCGTATTTGGCCAATCTCGTAAATTTCTATAACAACAACTGCCGACAGGATTAGAATTCCTTACGAATAATCTATACATCAGACATGCAAAAACTTTCTCACAATCTTTAGACTCTGAAGAACCATCAATTAGAGTCATACATAAGATAGTAGCTGATGATTTGGTTAAAACATGGTCAAGGGCGGGATTATCAACAATTTCATATAACAGCATTTTGAAATGCTTGAATAAATTGATTACTAATACAAAATGATCAAGAAAATATTTTGGTGTTGGAAAGAGAAATTTATCTACGTTTCATCGCCAACTTGGTTCATTCCATGAAGTATTTGACCTTTGATCGCAGTCTTCATTAAGATGTTGTAAACAGCAGAGGATATTCTTTTTTTTTAATTAACAATTACCTTATAAATAAATATTACAATTTATTTGTTTGTTTGTTTTCGATTTTATAATATTGTGTAAATCAAAATATTTGTAATTTTTGAACCTCCTATGTTAAAAAGATGTTTTTTTTCAATCTTTTCGACTTTTGTTTAGAAAAATATTTGTTAAATTTTGATAAAACATGCATAATTTGCATCAAATGCTGGCTTAGCACTTAGGGATAGTCCATAAATTAAGCTACGCTAATTTAGGTAATAAAGAAAATTGAGAATATCAAAACTTTTCCCTTCTTATTTAATCAAACAAAATTTTTGTTTGTTTGTTTTAACCTAATGTTCATAATCATAACAGAATGGAAATACAACTCGTTTGATTTAAACCACACAGTTTATTTAACACAATTTCTAAGTGAGCGTTATCAGTGTTGAATTTCCTAAAAGAAGTTTGTGACTCTAGGCTCGTCTTTGAATTATCCTGGCTACCCCAGCAAAACAACGATTGTGGCCTCTCCAGCCTCTAATTCCCACTTCCATCCGCTCTTCTTCTCAAAAAAACAAGATTAGCACTTCAGCCCGATTTTTTTGATATGTCTTATATAATAAATGTTACTTTATTAGATCAAAAATCAGCTGGTAAGAGATAATTACAATACGGTAATCCAAAGAATAAGGAAGCGACTGTCAAATCTTTTATTTTGTTATTTATATTATTTGTATTTTTTATTTGTATTTTGCATATATTTAAAACAATTCCGTTTTCTAAATAGAAATAGAGACATTTTTAAAAAGTACATAGTTTCCATATTGGTTACATTATGACATTATTAAGTAGAGAAACGATTTTTATATCTTACAGTGCGTTTTTAAATCAGAAAAATAATGACACCTTCCACGTTACTTTTTTTTAGTGGAACATAGTCAATTTAAAGAAAGGTTACAGCTTACAGGCCTTTTTATCCATTTTTAGAAATGTAGAAATTTTTCACCGTTTTAAGAAATAAAAAGTATCCTTCTCGGGTATAATTTCTAACTAGTGACAGGAATAGCATTGAAATAGTTTGGAATAGTGTTGAATAAATTAAAAAGGCCTAACGTTTAAAAAAATGGGGAATAGTGTCGCAAATGAATTTAATAAATAGTGTAGAGAACTAAAAAAGGAAAAGTGTTTATGCAATGAATTTAATGAATGATGTAGGAAACAAAAAAAAAAGAAATAGTTTTGCAAACGGTAAATAGAATAGTGTCACAAATATCAAAAGGAATAGTGTCACAAATAGAAAAATTGGAATAGTGTGGCAAATAATTATTATATGAACTTAAAAACACTGTTCATTAAACTCATTTGCGGCATTATTTTTTTTTTCTATTTGCGACACTGTTTATTAAATTAATTTGCAACATTATTCCTTATTCTGTTTTTCGACAATCAATAATACGACATTTTGCGACACTACCCAAGTAGCAAACATTATTGGTGCAATATTGGCGCAATTTTGTTTACAATATTGGCGCAATATTGTAAACTATATCGCGCCAATATTGTAATGTCATCATTTTGCCAATATAGACCAATATTGACGATACAATATTGCGCCAATATTGTTAAATCAATATTGGCCAATATTGACAAAACGTTGACATTGCAATATTGGCGCAATATAGTTTACAATATTGGCACAATATTGTAAATAATAATAAATTTATTAATGGTTATATCCAACTGACACAAATGAAAAAAAAAAAGAAAACCAAAATGTATCTAAATAAAACAATCAATGCTGTTTAAAAACACTTTTCTATATATATATATATATATATATATATATATATATATATATATATATATATAGATATATATATATATATATATATATATATATATATATATATATATATATATATATATATATATATGATATATATATATATATATATATATATATATATATATATATATATGTTTACATATATATATATATATATATATATATATCTATATATATATATATATATATATATATATATATATATATATATATATATATATATATATATATATATATATATATATATATATATATATATATATATATATATATATATATATATATATATATACACTACTGCATTCAAATAGTGGACATTGAATTTCAATATCTTGTCGAAAATCATTTTCATCGCTCAATAGTGGACGTGGCTCAGTTGTGGTTCTATTCTTTTTTCCACCAGCTACCAATTCTTTCTTTAATGTTTTTGTCATTAGCATTTTCAAACTTTTTTTTTTATGGCAGCTGTAAACAAATTTAAATTTAATAATGGTAAATAAAACATAAATAAAATGTAATTTTACATATTATTAAATTTGTAAATTAAACGAATAAGAGGATAAATAATTATATAAACTACCAATATAATTATTTATCCTCTTATACCACCTTGCATGACGTAAATGCCGAAAATAATTTCTTTTGTTTTCTGCCATACAATGAATATAGCAAACATACTTTTTTGGCCATTACCTGTTTTAAGATGGCCGCAGTGAGTTGCTTATAATCGTCTCCTCCAACCGATGCAAGGAAGTTCATCTTAAATAATAAAAAAAAAAACAATTAATTTTTAAGAAAAAATAAAAAATAAATGTAATTGATTTTGAAAAAGATGAATGGTTACATAAATGTGTGTGCTTCATACAGGTTTCCAAATGTGACAATATGATTATATATAGTGTGATATTTAAATATGATATAGAAGAAAAAAAGCAATTTGTTACTAATAGACCCATGAGGTCAACCTGTTTTGCAGATCAAGATGGCAAATTTTCATAAATGTTTTATAAAGTGATAATAACACAAGAAAAAAACCATTCCTTTTAGGTTTATGAGCTTCTCATACCCTTACCCGCAGTTATACAATATTAACAGATTTTTCATTCACCAGCAAAGGTTGTCTTTGCCACACACAAAAGCGAACCCTAAAGTTGCTAAAGTGTGGCTCCATATGACTCTAAGATTAGTAGACTCATTGCTCTAATAAATGAGCTAACTGTGCATAAAAGTTAATAATCACAACACAGTTTAGTAAGTATAACTTATTTAAAGCATTTTATTCCATTTCTAAATTAAAATAAATATATCATATATATAAATGTTAGGTATACTAATTTTAAATGCAAATGGAACTGTTTCTAAAAGCTATTAACGGATATGAATTCTTTGATACTTACCAAAGATTCATAGGTGTCTTTATTCCTTAATTTTTCATCCAGGTCTAGAAGATCTTTTTCCTCTCTAACCGGCAAATAATTCCATTGCATTGATGGGGATGGTCCTGCTATGCTATGATTGCAAACTGTAAGAGGCAACACTAAACCTTTTTCTAAATTGATTAGACGAGTGTTTATTTTTTTCAAATCATATTGAATGCCCACAAGCAGATCTAAACTTTTCTTCTCAAACGCTGCAATAAAATATGTAAAATGACATAAATAAAAGCGACTGACTATGACTTAATTAAAAAGGAAATAGATTAGATCTAAGAACACACAAAAAAAAAGGTAAAAAAAGGTATAAACAGTACATTCAATTAAACATTCAAATAAATAACCCATCTATGTAATTCTTTACCAGCAAATCGGGTGCCTAAAGCAGCCACAACAGTAGCCAAGCTCTGGTTAGGAGAGGGAGATATTGGTTGATAATGGTTCGATATAGATGGTTCAATATATTGAACAGCATTACAACCTGCTAACTTTTTAGCTGGAGGCATGGAATATTCGTCGTCACTTTCAATGGCCGTTTCAGCACTTGACGTAAACTCTAATGTTTCCATCTGTTCTAAAGCAGTTTCCTAGCTGTCTAAAAATATATAAAGTAAAGATGAATATAGCTGTTCACATCATTGGCATCTTGCACAAATGTAACCTAAAAGACAAAGCAAGACTAAACACTAAAACAAGCAAAAATGACATAGTAAATAACGACAATTACCAGAATAATAAAGAATTCTTATTTTCAGACGTTTCCAGTTACTTTTAGGAGTAAGTGTGGCTTCCCAAATTGCAGCTGAAAGGCGAGATGATCGTAAGTGATTTCGCCAACACACCAAACTTTCACTGATCAGCCATGACAAACAGATAACGTCCATGGCACACATACTTTTTTTTTTTTTATCAAGAAATTTAGCAACAGCAAATTTTTTAAACGTGGTTGCCATCCTTAATTTAACCCTACAATATGTGTATATAAATAAAAAAAAATTCAAAAAATTCAAAAAGTAGTATAATTAAATAAGTCATTTTTTAAGTTTAGTGGTTCCACACGTAATTAAGGAAAGAGCCGAAAAAAACAAAACTATTAGGATCGTTTTTGGGTGCATTCTTATTGGTTCATTTTTATTATTATGAAACTCACTGTTTTATTTTGTTTTTAAATGTTAGTTGTTTTTAATTTCTACGAGTTTCACGTTGTAGCTAATTACAATGGGGCAAGATTTTTAAATGTTTTCACGGTATATGGAAAGGTAAATTTTGAGGTGATTTATCAAATATTTTAATGCTGGAAACAAGGAGACTATATACACTTGAATGAAAGAGACTTTTTCAGATTGAAAATAGTTAAAACATTTGTTTGAACTGTTTTATGCTGCCCTTCCGTGTTATATATTTAAGTGATTTTCTTTTGTTTTATTCTTGGATTGAAAAAAGATTTACAAAAAATAATAAATTATATATGAAAAGCCTATAATCTACTTTTAAAAAATATATAACATTAATAGTTTAAGAAACGCTATTCTTTAGAATCTCTCCTTAAATACGCTGAGATGCAACACTAAAAAAAATAAAAATTATTCGGTACTATTTAATTTCATATTCATTTTTATATAAAAAAAGAGCTTGTTAACATGCATATTGCAGTAAATGTACAGTGAATTGTATAAATTTGCTTTTTAAGATAATAAAAACTACTGTAAACTTAAACTCAACCTGAAAGCAAAATCTACTTTAGTGAATAAATTGTTATCTCTTTCTATAAAATAATGAAATATATAATATTAGAATAGCGTCCTAACATTTCAAGTACGTTTAGTGGCCCCAATGAAGTAAAGCAAAACTAACAAAATAATTTTCTCTAGGTAATAATAGGCATTTTTTCAGAATAGAAGTTATAGGAAAAGAAAAATTGATCAGATAGTTGACTAACTCTAAAAACATTGAGCAAAGAAGATTCACAAGGATAGGTGTAGAAATTTTCTTTTAGTCCAAAAACACGTGTAATTATCATAACATCGTCAGCATCAATAATATTTTCAATAAGGACAACTTTTCCATTATTAAGAAACCAGCATATTCAACCTTCAGATATTGCTTTCCATAGTATCCTAATGTAGGGCCGTTGCTGTGTATCCTTTTCAAACTTGCTATCAGGTTCATATTGCGACTAACATATGTGTTGCTATCAACTCTTTCTGACAAACGTCGACACAACTGCCGCAGTGGCATTTGACCACTTCTTAACAATCGTTTCATAATGCCTAAAGCATTTTCAAAAGGAAATGCACTGTACTCATCAAGTGAACCATACTGTTATACGCCATCACAAATGTGACAAAGGCTATGCATTGTGTAGCTTATGGAACTGCTGCCATATAATTCTGGTATTTGCATGACAAATATTTTTAACAACTTTTCTGCATAATCAACATGCGCCCAACTCATATTTGGATTAGTTAAAATACTAATTGCAACATGCAATAACATAAAATGCTGGTACAGATTATTGGTAAGATGGCTTCGTAATACAAGAGGCCCAAGGTACCACAAAAATAACAGAAACTCTGTGGCTTTCCATCGATCAATGTCCTTTAGTGATCTTGGCTTACATGCAAATTCAACAGTAACATTAGCCGCAAAATTTTTCAAGCCATTTGAAATTATATCTGCAATTAGCGTGCTTATTTTTACAGCACGTTTTACACGAATCCAATGCAGAAGAAATCCTCGTGTGGCATCAAGACAAACTAAACGCATATATTCTAGTGGAAATTGAGAGATGTGACCAATATTAAGCTCTAACAATGGGGATACTGCATCTGGTTTGTGATGCTGAACTTGTTGGAATAAAGCAAATGAACCATCTGTTCTCTTCAATGCATTTATATCAGGAAATACAGTTCTATTATCTACCCT
This sequence comes from Hydra vulgaris, assembly GCF_038396675.1. Lineage (NCBI taxonomy): Eukaryota > Metazoa > Cnidaria > Hydrozoa > Anthoathecata > Hydridae > Hydra > Hydra vulgaris. The sequence goes on from NC_088926.1 coordinate 33,510,607, forward strand.
AGTTCCCTTTTGAATGCATCGCTCACAACCATAAAACCCATTATGTCCTTTTATACATTTAACAAAAGCACGTGCTGGTGCATCACACACAAAGCCTTTTGCATGCATGGTAAAGTGATTTTCACCTATAAATAAACATGTTTCTTGTTCAATCAAAACATTGAATTCAGCTACAAAACTAGCTAGAAAAATAGCTGAACTTTTTGGTTTGCTGTTGCCACAAAATATGCTAACTACAAACGGTTTATAAATATTGTTGCTAAGTGTAACACTGCAAAGTATTGGCCAAAACTGTTTTCCCGAGCTCTTATACAAAGGCAATCCATCAATGCTAAACAATAAATTGACTTTGCAGCTTTTAATACTGTTAAACACTAGTATATTAGTTAACTGATGATTCAAACCAAAATAAACAAACTCTGCTTTTTAACTATACATGTCTTGCATGATAATAATGTCAGAACTGCTTTTTGTTTTCAATAAGGTTCTACTATCTTTGGGCAAATCTGGATGTTGTTTTGAAAAGATCTTTAGTAAGTCTGATAGAGCACTATGTGTTACGTTGTGTTTGACTGACCAGCAAACAAGCAATTCTTTCAAAATAACCTCATCCTCAGCCTCTTCATCGTCACTGGAACAAGAAGGATAATAGCCTTGCTCATCATCAGTTACATTACAGTCATCATCGGGATTGTTAGTCAAATTTGAGGATTGGTTTTCGTCAAAATGTGATATGTCACCAAACTCAACTTTTAAGGATTTTAATGTATCTTCAACCAAACAGTTGTTATAAGAGTTTTGAGGTAACATATTATGATTAATAGATTCATCACAAAAGTTTTTTGCCTTTTCAAAGTCACAGTTAAGTAATTCATTCCTACTATCAGCATTACTTACTGAGTGAATTTCACTTAAATGTTGCTTCACTACTTTTTTAATATAATGTGATTTAGCAGATCGAGTTGAACTTATTGATTTTTTCATTACCTATAAAATTGCATGACACTATAGCATAAAAAAAAAGTAAAATAAAATATATATATATATATTCAATATATTATACCAGAAAAACAAATATAGGCAGTATTACAAAATTGTTATTGGTTATACATAAATTGAAAACCTTATAATAGTCAGAAAATAAAGAAATTAGATTAGAAATGAAGAGCAGATTAACCTAAATCTAAATTTAATAATACCTTATTTAAAATTTATTAATTTAAGAACTTAGTAATGTGTAAATAATTTACTAAATTATATGACGTATTTATTACTTAGTTGAATATCTTTAACACAGTAAATAGAATGCAAAAACTATATCTTACATATGTAACCAACTCAAAATATTTTCATATAAAAGTAAACTTACTATTTCAATTGAGATACTTATATTATAGCAATATTTATCCATTTCTTCTCGTGATGCAATCCGTTTTAAATTGATTACAACCACTTCTTCTCGTGATACAATCCGTAAATTTTCAACTAAAAGGATTTCTTTACTTTTACCACTTCTTCTCGTGATAAAATCTGTTTCAAAATAAGTTACAACCACTTTTTCTCGTGATTCAATATGTAAATGTTTAATTAAGAGTACTGAGGACATGAAAGGACAAAACCAAAGGACTTTATGAATATCAAATAATGTTACGCATGCGTACCAATACGTAAATTGGCAATATTGGTCAATATTGGAGAAATAATAACGAAACAATATTGGGCCAATATTGGCAAACAATATTGCACCAATATTCGCATAGCAATATTAGCGAATATTGGCATGCCAATATTGCGCTAATATTGGCATTCCAATATTAGTAAAATAATATTGGCGTAATATTGGTATACTAATATTGGCCAATATTGATATGCCAATATTGGCGCAATATTGATATGCCAATATTGGCGCAATATTGTTTGCCAATATTGGCGCAATATATCAATATACCAATATAGCGATATAAATATGTCCACATTTTCTGGGAAGATTTATAAATGTTAAAGGCGTGTGATATAACTGCAACAGAATCCAAATCTGAAATGTAAATAAAGATTTCAAAACAAGAAAGAAGTAGAGCATAAGCCATAATTGCCTTTCAACTTTAGTTCAAAGTCGATACACAATAGCACTAGTCTCAGCAATCACTTTTCCACTCCAAGTGAAGTCTGATACCTCAGCAGACATTAATTCATTATGAAGTTGTTTGCGTCTAAGTTTTTCATAGGTCAACTACTATAGACTTACTACAAAGATCTTTTTTATTTCTAATCACCAGAGCATTTTGTTCACTTTGCTGAACCTTTCTGTAAATGTGCTCCAGATGATAATGATATCAGTCTCCTGCTAATCCATTTTTTAAACAGCGTTGTATCTTCTACATGCGTGTTTGACTAATGCGTTTTTTCATAATTCAGCTCTTTCAAAGCTATCTTGAAGTTGAAAAGTAAATTTCAAATATAAAATTGTATAAGCACTATTGACCTCAAGGAACTTAAAAAACTATTTCCGATACATATACCTTGTAATTAGAATAGCCCATTTAAAAAGCAGAATTTTTTTTACTAAATTATCGTATCTATGAGACATGATAACTCAGAGGTTATCATGTCTGTGAGAGACCTTTTAGAACCTTCACTCTTATTTCGAGTTTTGATTTCACTTTTCGCAATGTCTTTAAGTAGAAAATATGCTACATTTTCGTTGAAGATAAAAAAAGATAGACGCAGCTGTCATAAAAAACTCAACTGTGGCAATACCAACCACATTCAAAATATGGTGAGCTTAAAAACGGTAAAAAACCCTAAAAACAAGTTGCAAGATAATAAGTAAACACCGCCACTTATAGCAGGATATGGTAATGGCGATCTTTCCTGTCTTTACTTCTGTTTTTTTTTAAACAGCTCTTTTTAGGCGCGTTGTAAAGTTTCAACGTTTTTACGAGATTCGGACTTTGAAGAATCAGTGGCGCTGAGTCTCTTTTTTGCTGATTCGCTGTAATGACCTCAATCAATTCGTTATTTTAAGGTATCTAGTCGGCAGGGCTACTAAAAATCTTGACGAATCTGAACTAATTTTTCACTAATAGTACAACTGAAATGCAAGGTTGCTGCCTTTTTATTAAGATCATCACCACCAATCAACAAATCTGGAGGATAGCAGCTACTTGGGAATCCATTGCCGGTTGTGATAATGCAGATTGATTTTTTGCGAAAAATGTTGTTAACATCAGTTTAAACGCAACAACTTGTATTACGCAACCTGGTTTTTATTTAATGCTGATAATGCTGATAGAAACCTTTTATTATCCAAACTTTTCAATATAACGTTGAGACACAATATAACATTATTGTATAAACACAAAATAGCATAATGAAAATCACTGAAAAGTACTTTCTTATTTTTTTTAACCCTTCAAATAATATTACATTGGGTATTAAATAAATTTGAATAAGAAAAACTAATAATTTACGCGTTTATAACAAAAAATTTCGCAAATAAAATTAAATGCATCTGATAAATTTTCTTTCTCCAACATGCATAAAAATTTCTTTTTTTTTCCTAAAAAAATCGAGATATCAAATCAGAATTAAAAGAGTACTTTTTATAAGAACATTAACGATTTATTTTTTCATAACTAATAATAGTCAATTAATAATAATTTTTATTTGTCAAAGCACAGTAAATATTATGAGGTTGATAGAAAAAAATACTTTCCTCTTATTTACAATAACATAGTTTTTATTCAAATTCAGTATTTTACAAAGTTTACTAAAAAGTCTGTATATCTGTAATTTATGAATATATCAAAATAATTTTTTTTCTATTTTAAAGATTTTTTTTCATCTATTCAGGTCTGATAATAAAATAAACTTTTTTTAAGACTAGTTACCTTTTTCTTCAAGGTGCCTCAAATACTTAGTTAAGCATCTAATGATGAGACTGTCCAGTGGTCTTAAATTATTACTAATAATTAAACAATATAAGTGCTTTGAAAATCTTCATAATACATACATATACATATATATATATATACATATATATATTTATATATATATATATATATATATATATAACTTAAAACGAAATAAAAAACTTAAAAACTATTTTTTATTGGCTTAGTAATTAAATTCGACTTTAATGCGTTTTCAAGATTCACTTCCTTACAACAACTGAAAGCAAAACGACTGATAAATAAATAATAAACGAGTGTCGGGTGCGCCATTTTAATTCATAGTAGTTAAAAGCTCTTATTGCGACAATCTACTTTCCTAAATGCCAATAAATCAATGGACTCAAATGTTTTAGAAACTATTGATGGCGACATTGACAGTTAAAAAATGTGAGTTCCTCGTCTCTCGTTATGAAAGTCCTGCTGCAAGAACTTTTTTCGTAAGTTTTATAAACAGTAAATTCATTTTGTAAACGCTAGTATGATTGTGTAACAGTAGGTATTCATCTTTACTATAATCAATAGGTTTAATAACTAAATATTTATTTTTTTTATTTTAGATCTACTTGAGCTTAATTAAGTTACATGTGCTAAAGAAAAACAGAGCTGGTAAAAACCATTGCATATGTTATGTCAAAACCTTATTAATTTTTTAATGTCAAAAATAAACATGGGTGGTACAGGAAATTTTGGAAACTTCCATTCAGAAAATCCACTATATGTAAAGTTGTACTATGTATTTCCAATTTTGACTTATGAATTTATATTTAAAATGCAAACTTTTTTACCCTGCTTTTTTGCGGTTACAAATCAGGTTACAAAATCAGACGTTCAGGATACGAATGTAGAAGATGGTTTTGCACAAACAGGTGCATGATGAACAAGCGGTAGACGGTATTCTAGGAAGATTTTTGATAATGCATAAACCAGAGAAAACAGTGATCCAAAATATTTGCTTATGAGTTTATTAATTTTTTTAGTAATCTTTGACTTAATCTTAATGTAAACTTTTATTTTCTGCGAATGAGATTAAATTCAAAAAATATTTGATAGAAATTGTTATTATAAAATTTCCACTGCAAAAAGCTTGATCATTTAATTTTTTTTAATTATCGAAACATAAACAAGTAAAGTACACAAACAGTTTTTCTCTAAATTTCCACTATATTAAAACGTTTTTATATAAGTTTATAACTTTATATATAGTTTTATAAAATAAAAGTATAGTATAAGTAGCATAGTATAAAAGTTTATAAACATATTGGAATAGTTTTAAAAAATATAAAAAACAAGACCTTATATAACTATACCTTATTTATAAATTTCAAGATTTATTCATTTCTCTTATTACTTATATAAAGTTAAAAAGTTATAACGTAATTTCAGTTTATATCAGTTTTAAAACTTAAGTAAATTGAAATTACGTTAACTAAATCAAAGAAACTATTAGACAAGATCTAAAAGTTTTATATGCATTCACTAAGAGTAAATCTAAACGCTTTATATACGTATAATAATCCTATAATAGACGTCTAAAATACGTTTAAATATAGACGTTTTATGGACGGTTGTACTAAACGTTAATCTGGATTTCATTCTAAACGGATAATCGACCATATCTAAACGTTTTGTCGAAACATTGTTTATATGTTTAATAGACGATTGTGTGTTTACTGGGTATATATATATATATATATATATATATATATATATATATATATATATATATATATATATATATATATATATATACTTATATATACAACTACCGTCGATAAATATTTAAATGGTCATACTTTATATACAATATGAGATATCAAAGTTTTACTTTGTTTATTGCGAGAAAAACTCAAAACAAAATCTTCCTGAATTATATGTTATTTTCCAATTCATTAAGTTTTCATAAAAGTTAATAAAAATTCCAATTATATTTTTTTATTTAATAATTTATATTAGATTAATTTATATTTTATTTGGCTATTTAATCATCTCTAGTGACAAATCTTTACATATTATTGGGATTCTACTTAACGACTTATTCAAGTTTTTTATTTTTCTTACTTTGTTTAAAATTTGTTCAAAGCAATATTTTGCTAATCACTAAAAATAAAATATTTTTACACCTTTTGCATCATTAGACATTAATTTTTGACATTATTTTTAATTTATCCCATAAAATTCTGTTAGGTGAAAACTCTAGTGGTTCAGGAGGCTCAACTATTCTATTCAATATTAAGCTGCCGCAGCGCAGTGGATAGCACGCTTGCATCAGAAGCTAGAGGTCCGTAGTTTAACGCCACATCTAGGCAAGTTTTATAACATCGGTAAGGAAGAAGGCGTGAACTTCGTTTCAAATGCTCTTCCGCGGTGCTCAGTCATAAGGCCGTAAAGATTTCTTGGGGCACCTAAAATAAATAAATCAAAAAAGTATATATTAGATCATTCTCTAACTCACTCAAATAATTTATACATTTAAAGAAAATGATTTGGATTTAAAAAAAGAATTACCATTAATCCAACTTCAAAATTTATAGCATGACATGTCTAAATAAACTACTTTTGTCGTAATCCCTCTAATTTTGCAATGTCGCTTGCGGCATTCCGATTGAACCAGCTCCACACCTTAACACTAAATTCACTATGTTTCACAGTTAATACTACACTATTCTATCATATGTTTAACAATTTTTTTTTTGAGCTAACAATCTTCTTTTGAAACCAAGGATTTAAAACTTCGATATATTGATTCACGTTTTAAATTCATTTATAGTCCATTTTTTAATTACTTTTTCCTACTTTAGCAATTTTATTATTTTTATCCAAGTATTTTATTCAAAATACTACTATATATATTAAATTATCTAATAATGCAAAAATAAACCTTGAAAAGTTATAAAACTAAAGCATTTTTCCAAACAGTTTATTTCATTCGAACAAATCGAATGAAATAAACTGTATTAAATATATATTTATACATGTATGTATATATATATATATATATATATATATATGTATATATATATATATATATATATATATATATATATATATATATATATATATATATATATATATATATATATATATATATATATATATATATATATATATATACATATACATATATATATGTATATATATATATATAAATACATATATATATATATACATATGTATTTATAACTATTTATATATATATATATTTACATACACACATAGGTATATTTGCATATGTATATATATACGTATGTATACATACAGTAAATAAATGTTTGAAGTTTTTTTTTCATTTCATGTTATATATATATATATATATATATATATATATATATATATATATATATATATATATATATATTTCGTCAATAAACAATCATTTTACAATGTTTTTTGGAAAAATTAAAAATTAAATCTTTGTTTTCTGTTTTCTGACAAGAGCAAGTGGAAGACAATGCATCTTATTACCCTGCTTCTATTTTCGTGAAAGTTTCAATAAAGTTTTATGTATTAACTCCCTAAAATATACGTTATATTAGTTTTATACATACTAGAAATTTTGTACATATAACAAGTTTTGTAGATATTATAACATATTTCAGTTCATAAAATATACATAAGTTATAAGATGCATATATACATGTTAATAAATCAATATATGTGTTTTTAAAAATACAAAAGAATGTTTTTATTATTGAAATTTAATAAATATCGTTTAACTGTTCTTTTAAATAGTTCAGTTGAAGTTATGTTTTTCATATCTTTTTTCAGGATATAATTCCACAAACGTAGTCCTTGACATATAATTGAGAAGTCTGAGTTTTTAAGGGATGTTGTAGGGATAAAAAAAATGCCAATGGAATGTCTTGGAGAGTATTTGTGATTAATCAAGGTGAAATGAGGCTGAAAATATGTTGGAAGAATGTTGTTATGAATTTTAAACATAAATATCAGACTTAGGCTGATGTTTAGCTCAAAAATATTTAAAACATTATTTTTTTGAAGGAAGACTCGGCGCATGCAAATCTACCTGCATTCAAAATTAACCGGCTCGCTTGCTTTTGTTTTTTAAAAATTATTTTTAAAGAAGATGAATAAGTCCACGCTTTATTGCAATAACTAATGTGGCTATGAATAAATAAAAAATACAATCTTTTTTAAGCACATTATATTCAAAAGATGCTTCATTTTAAAAAGGATTCCAAGAGCTTCTGAAAAGTTGTTTTCCATTAATTGGATATGATTTTTCCAATTTAAATGATCGTCAAATAATATACCTAGGATTTTCATAGAATGAACTTTTTTACTTTAATGTTGTTTATAAGTAAGTTAGGAAGTTTCAAGGGTATATTATTAGTTTTCGATGCTTTTGTGAACAGAATGTATTTAGTTTTATCAATATTAACGGACAGTTTATTGGCTTTAAACCAGTCAGTGAGATTTATTAGCTTTGTTTTTACAGTAGAAAAAGCATATTTTAAATTAGACCCCAAAAAAAATATTAGAATCATCACCAAAATGAACAAAATTAAGGAATTTAGAGGAAAGTGGATGTCATTAATATATAAGAGAAACAGCAGAGGACCAAGTTTTGAACCCTGAGGGACACCACTAATAACTTCTAACCGCGTACAAGTTAAATCATACGTCACACATTATTTACGATTTTGGAGGTAAGACTGTAGCTATTTTATATTAGAACTTTAAACTCCATAAGTTTTTAATTTAAAGAGGAGGATTTCGTGATTGACAGTGTCAAATGCCTTCGATAACTCAAAAAAAACTTCAAGTGTATAAATATTGTCATCAAGTTCTTTCAAAATATTGCTAGCCAAATCTTTCGCTGCATGCTCAGTGTAATGATTTCTCCGAAACTCAAACTGTTTAGGATATAAAATATTGCTTTTATAAATTAAGTTATATATTCTATTATACATAATACATTCGAGAATCTTTGAAAAACAGGAAAGAATTGAGATGGGTCTGTATTTTGATTCTAAAGATTCGTCACCGTTTTTATAAATTGGAATTGTTTTAGCAATTTTTATTTGATCAGTAAAGTCCTCGTTTTTTAATGAAAGTTTACAAATAATGAAAAGAGGCAATTTAATAACATAGAAGACACTTTTCAAAACATTTGCATTAATTTCATCAAGACCTGGACTTTTATTTGTCTGAAGCGAGTCAAAAGCTGAACGAAGTTCTTCAATGGAAAGTTCCGAATTGTCCGTAATAAAATCTGATTTTTTCAAAAAAGACTGGAATGTTTTGCTACTTGGAGAGATTTCTTTGGCTAAATTTTTCTAAACTTTTATGAAAAAGTTATTCAGTCTCTCAGCAACTTTTTTTTTTATTAAAAATTTTACCTTTATCAGTTTTCAGTCGATTAGGGATGTTGCTTGATGTAATTTTTGTTTTTCCTTTTTTTTCTTTTATTATAGTCCAAGTTTTTTAGCGTTTCCAAATGATTTCTGGGGAAGACCAGAATCGAACTTTTTTTTTAGATCGCTTTTTTATTTTTTCGAAATAGTTTTTGTATTTTTATATTTAGTTTTGTTTTCATAGTCTTTGTTTTTTTAAAAAAATTTTCGTATAGCGTTATTTTTTTTGTGATGATTTTAAAAGACTTTATGTCATTCACGGGTTATGCACACTTTTGGATTTTATAATTTTCTAAATTTTAGCAAAAACTTCATCATATTGCTCTGTAAAGACGCGGATAAAGAAATTGTATGCGCTACGCGTGACTGATCTAAAGATCGTAATCGATCTTTAAACAGTCTTTGTTTGCTTATGTATACTGTAACTGGTATTTTATTTATACAGCAATTAGTATTTGTTGTTGAAAAAATAGAAAAATGGTCTCCGATATCAGTTTTTATTATACCACTGTTGATTGTCGAGTTACTATAACTATTAGTGTTACTAGTTACTAGTTACTAGTTACTAGTTACTAGTTACGAGTTACTATAACTATTATCTTTGATTGATGACGTTTTTCGAGTTACACGCCTCGGCTTGTTAATCATGGTTAATCGTGCAAAAGTAAACAATAACGTGAGAAAAAAAATTGCTTCAAAGCTAACTTGTCGCTCGTTTTCCACAAGGTAATAACTTTGTCTACAAATAAGCTGTTGATAAAATTTTTAAAAATTTTGAACTGTCAGTTGACATAAAACTTGAAAAAGTATAAATTAACTAAATTATTTATATAAATAATTTCAGTAAATGATTTTGCTTTTAAAAGAAATTAGCGAAATAATAAAATTTAAGTAATAAATGTGCAACACAAAACAGACTGTATGCAACATAAATACAAAAATAAACTTTGGCTGAAAGAAAATGTGTAAACTTTACATGCTTGCAAAATATTATAAAACTTCAACAATGAATACACGAAGTAAAATTAAAATTTTGTCACTAACAAATCCAAATTCTCAAATCTAAAAGATGATTCTGAAAGAAAGAAAAAATTTCTTTGTAATCGAAAGATAAACACTGTTAAATTTAAATTATCCTAAGTTTTAAAAAAATCTATATATCAAAATAAAAAATAAAAAATAAAATACATTTATGATACATTTTTAGTAGATTACACAAGGATGACTTATATTCCAGTACAGTTATAGGTTAGCTTTTTTTATGAGACCCATGTTGATTACGACTACAAGGAAAGCTCTTATATCTGAAAGATTGGTCTTTCCCTGTTTAATCCATCCATGACCTCTTGATGTTGGATGGGACCTCAAATGTTGTTGATTATTTTGAATCCATGTATCAGTATAACTATTAATAAAATTTACTAAATTTTGCAAAAATTCATGAGTAAAAAACAAGTCAAAATATTTAATAGGCTTAGACTCATGTGAAATTGAGTGCTTGGGTCCTGATTCACCAGTAAATTGAACAACATCAGGTCCATGGTCATTTCCTAGAACAAATACCCAATCATCTAAAACATTACCACTAACATCATCTATATCAACATCGCCATCAGAACTAAAGTCTACATAAATATTAAAATAAAATACTCCATATTATCATACTAGTTGATATATTTGTATTAAATAATATTGTATACAATTTTTTAATCGAAGCTATCTTGTCTTCAACAAACAAACTGTCTGGAACTTAAAAATTCTTTGATGGTACATTTCTCAACATCCATAAAAGTTACTTCACTGTCGCTCATTTTTAATGCTAAATATATATATAGTAAAAAATACTAAAAGATAGATGAAAATGTGCCCTAATTGTGCTACCATTTTAAATAAACAAACAGCGGTATTTTGCTGGAAAAAGTCGTAGTTTCAATTAGGGTTGAGCTTTTACCGAAAATTTACTGGTAAATTGGTAAAATTGTTTTACCGATTTACCGGTAAAGTGATGTCGGTAAATTTCGGCAAATATTGTTTTTTTAATAACGTTGAAGGATGCTTGAAAATGTTTTAGAATGCTTGAAATGGCTCAACCAATAAATTAAAAATTTAATTAAAAATTTAATTTTCATTTTCCTGTCAACAAAGCTGTTGTTTGTTATGCTTGAAAAGTGATTTCGTTGGTTTAGTTTTGTCTAAACACTTTAAGAAAAACGTTTTTACTTTCTTGTGACTTATTTATCAATCAATGTATTTGGAAAACGATATTACATCCACGGTCATTTACAAATAGTTATAAAACTAATATTAAGTAAATACCTATAAGTTGATATAAAAAAAATTTTTTAACACAAAAATAAATAAAAAAAAATTTATAAAAACGTTCAATATTTTTCTTAACTTTGTTTAGCGTTTAATTTCTTTTTTTTTATTCATACATTTTAATTTAAAGATATCTTTTTGTTGAATTTGATTGACTTTTTTTTTCTTTCTTTTTATTTTGGCTTAATTTTGTTAATGCTATCATTTATTCTTTAATATATATATATATATATATATATATATATATATATATATATATATATATTTCTTTTTTACCTTTAATAGATTTTGATTTTTCCTAGATGATTCTTTTTTCTTTCTTTTTCACCGTTAGAAAAAAACGACCGCCATTTGCGATGTCATTGCAAAGTCTTCATCATTCATATTTATTGTGGTCTTTATCACTAAATTGATTTGCGTTTTGGCAAAATGTCGGACGCTTGGAAACACTACACCTTAAACAAAGGGAAAAAAGTTACTTGCAAAATTTGTGGAAATACAAGTCAATAGACAAGTTCTACAACTGGAATATGGTATCATTTAGACAAGAAACATGGAATCAAAACGGAAACACAGGGAAAAGTGACACCAAAAGCTGCATCACAATCAAAAAGGCCTAAGATTTCAACTTTTTTCAAAAGCAATCAATTGAAGAAGTGATTTCAAGACTTACAGCACTGGATGGATTTAGTTTCAATGCCATTGTTAACAGCTCTTTCATTCGATCTGCAATGTCTAAAAAAGGTTATGATTTCCCAAAAAATCACAAAGAAGCAATCCAGTCAGTTAAAAAGCTTGCAACTGGCGTAAGGATTGACCTTAAAAATACTTTCAATTCTTTAGTGACAATGGGAAAACGCTTTTCAATTACACTGGATGAGTACACTTCTTTGAAAAATCGAAGGTACATGAATATTAATATTCATAAAAAAAACAATCACTGGAATCTGAGCTTGACTCGATTTTCCGGATCTCTGCCGGCTGAAAAAGCTGCAGCTGCTGTCACTGAAAAAGTGGCAGAATTTGGGTTGAAACTAGGCGACAGCATTGTCTGCTCAGTTACTGACGGAGCTTCCATGATGGTTAAATTCGGAAAACTGGTTCCAACCGAGCATCAAACTTGTTATACCCACGGAATGCACTTGGCCGTTCAAGAAGTGCTGTACAAGAAGCCTTCTCAACAAATTCAACAAAACTCATTTGAAGAAACAAGCGACGACGACGAAGTCAGCAGTGACGAATCTGAATCTGACACCGAAGTCAGTTTTCTTGGTGCCGCCATGGATGAAAACATTCCCATTCCGAAAGTGAAAGTTCACTTGCAATCTGTCATAACAAAAGTCATAAAAATTGTCATGTTATTTCGAAAATTGCCCGTCAAAAATGACGTCCTTCAAGAAGAAATTAAGAAAGAGCACGGAAAAGAGGTTTCACTTATCCTTGACTGTAGAACAAGAAGGAACAGTCTGCTGTCAATGATTCAACAGTTCCTCAAAATCAAACATTCAATCAGAAAAGTATTGAAGGACATTTCTCCACATTTGATTAGCAGTGATGATGAAGAAGACATTTTATCCGACATTGTTGCTGCTCTTGAACCAGTCAAATTAGCAGCAGAAGCACTTTGCCGACAAAATACAACTCTTCTAACTTCTGAAGGAATTTTCAAGTTTCTTATGAACAGGCTGAAACAACAAGATTCACCTCTTTGCATTGCAATGAAGAGTGCAATTTTGAGACGTTTTGAAGAGAGAAGGCAGAGCAATCTTGTAAGCTTGTACAGATATCTTTCCAATCCAGAATGCTTGTCCGACATTGAACATTGAAGAGCATAAAGTTTTCAATATGCCTCCGAAGTCTGTACTTCAAAAGACCGCCAAACACTTGCTGTCTAGGCTTTTTCCAACAAATCCAGATGACCCGGAGTTTATTCAAGAAGTGCATGGCTCGGAAACTCTTGATGAAAATCCACTTTCTCTTGAAGAGGAACTCGAGGAAGCAATTCAGCATTCGGCCAAAAAACAGCGACACAATTCAAACGACGAATTCAAGGCCATTTCAAAAGAAATGTTGGTCTATGAAACGACCGGAAAGAGAACTGCAAACCTTGAACTTTTGTTCAATGCACTAGAAACCATCCCACCAACAAGTGTTGAATCTGAGCGAGCCGTTTCTGCCGCTGGATTATTTGTGACAAAAATTCGATGCAGAATGAGTGACGACTTACTTGATACACTTTGTTTTCTCAAAGCTCATTTTTTATCCAAAAATAAATCTCAAAACTAACATTAATGTGTTTTATTTACTTATTACTGCATTTTATGGTCTTCTGTTCATGTCTTTTTATTTTTTACCGATTTTATCGATTTTACCGGTAAGTTTTGATTTTTTTACCGTTTTACCGGAAAATTTAAAAGTCGGTAAAAGCTCAACCCTAGTTTCAATAACCTCTCTTAAAGCCTCTGGGCTTTCGTGAGAGAAGTTCTTCGCGCTCTAACGGTTAAGCCAAGATCGTGGCTCGTCGCGCTCTAATGGTTAAGCTGATTTTTGATAAACTTATTCGAATACTTAAGACTTTATTCGAATAATTAAGACGTTATTAGAAAGATTAAGCATTTTTGTATATAAACGGAACCGAGAGAACCGTTTTGACCAAACGTTCTTGCAACTTTTTTTTGTTGTCTACCAGAAATTCGGGTCAAATGAATCCTGAAACAAAGAGGATATTTTTGGCCGTTGTTAAGGCAACCAAAATAAATACATTCCAACAACGATTCATTAAAAGGGTTCTTTCGGTTTTGTTTACTTTAAAAAAAGAATCCTGGTTAATGCAGCGTTTTGAAACATGAAGGAGGGGAGTAAAGTTTTTGAAGCATTGTTATAGCCGTGTATGTTTTTCTATAAAGGCAATATTTATTTTTTTAAAGAACTCATATATACATATTAGTATACTGAATATTTAAGATTAGTATTTTTTATATTATGAAACGGAATTTTTTACAATTTCTTAGAATATTATGGGTGATTCCTGGGCAACAAAGGATACCCGTAGATCCGCCCTTGCTCATAACCTTATAACTCCACCTAATATATATATACAATATATATTATATAAAATACTTTGATCTATCGGTGGAAAAGTTTCATCCCTGATCAGCCTCATTATGATCATTTCAATTAATAAAAAATAATTGATCAAAATTTTGGTTAAAGTATTATATACAAAACGGAAGTTATTTTGCTTATTAAATTTTTATAAATTGTTTGTACAGTTGTATAAGTTTTTAGTTACTCATCCTATTAACAATAGTTTGACATATTATCAATTTCATGGATCAGCCCTTTTAGAGGATTTAGTGGAGCATAAATAGTAAATACTTTGCATAATAGTAAGTTGTAGGTACTAACAATACGAGAGGTTTACTTTATTAGCTAACGACAGATCATTTGTGAAACCGACCTCATTAATATGACAAAACAAGATCATCAAAAACGGCTGGGAGTGTGCAAAAACAAATAGAAGAATGGAAAGAATTCAGTCTAGTGAACTGGAGCACAACTAGTAAGGGTAACCGGATTAGTTAATAACCGACTACTTGAAAAATTGACATCCACAAACGATTAATCCACCCGCAATGAATACCTTTAAATGAAATGAAGAATATTGA
Organism: Hydra vulgaris; assembly: GCF_038396675.1. Lineage (NCBI taxonomy): Eukaryota > Metazoa > Cnidaria > Hydrozoa > Anthoathecata > Hydridae > Hydra > Hydra vulgaris. The sequence continues at coordinate 33,525,922 of NC_088926.1, forward strand.
TTGATACGACCAAACAACGACGTCTGATTGATATCTTAGTTTTTGGGTGTATAACAAATGCTTATATGTACTTAAGTGTTGATTAAAATAGATTAGCATTCTATGTAGTTATTTATACCCCAGTCAAATTTTATTGATCACTTATGTCTCTTCTCTAGCATTTTCACTATTGCTAGGAATATTTAATCTAATGTAGTACCTACTGTTGTTCTTCCAGTTTGGTCGTTATGTGGGGTGTCAATAATGAAAATCTGCCACTATAAAATCAACAAATTAGAGCTGTGTTGGTTAAACCATTTGACCGGTTTGTCTTTGTACGTTGTCTCCACTTACATTTTTACGATTATTACAATCTCCATTCATTGATCTCCTATTTTTCTAATAACACTAAAATATCCACCCTCCCAACTTCACTAAATTATCTACCTTCACTAAATTCACTAAATATCAAACCAATTTTTCGATTCTTTAATATTTTTGATATCTACCTCTGGGTAATAATCTTCACATAGAAGCGTCTTTTTTTTAAATGTGGTAAAATAACATAGATTGACGTAGAAGTGGGTAATTTTATGCTAAAATTAAGGATAAGACTTTGAAGGGTGTTTCATATGTTCATACTTTTGTTTAGCATTGCACATTTAACATTGCTTAAGAATATAAATCTATGTTACTTAGAGTACATAGTATTTATATTAAAATGTTAATTATAATATAAACCTTTTCTTTTAACAAACTCTCCACTGCGCGTATTTTTAATATACATTCTTGAAATATCTATTATCATAGTTACATGACTTATTTCAAAATTTATTTAATTTCAACACTAAATTATAGAGTATATATAAATAAACTTATAATAACAAATAACCAACTAACTCTTTTTTATATTTCAATTTGACTCGCTCCAGTTTCACTATCACAGTGCAGATATGAACGTTACATTACATCTATTCCCTCCTCTAAATTACCAACTTTTAAACTAAACATTTTCCCATTTTTTTAAAAAAATTTATGGTCTGATGTATTTCAAATAGTTGTTATTAACTCTCCTTGTGAACAATAAAAACCAATCAAAACGCCCTTAAAAATAACCTAATACTAAAAATTTGTGATCGAAAATATATAAGAGAGTTTCTTAGTTGCTGTTTCTTATTTGTGCAGTATGCGTGCTTTTATCTATGCTATCTTTCTAACTAGATTTCTTACATGCTTTACATGCGTTTAATGCGACTAAATTAAAACGGTTTATGTGCCTTTAATAATCTTATAACAGATGTCAAAAATTATGCTTGAATCTTCAAGTTTGACGGAGATTTTTTTAAAGCATTATTCTGAGTTTCATTCTTAACGGATATTTGATACTCACTAGATAATTCAATTATTGAACGTGTTGCTTAAATGTTTTTTTCTTTTCATTTAAATTTCGCTTACATTAATATTTCACAGTGCAATTACATATACCATATATACCAAGTTATAAATAAATTAGCACAATATTTAATTTAACATAATTAAAATACGAAAAAAAACACGCACTCGTATATAAGAAGATTTTAGGATCTTATCGTTTGAAGCTTATAAAGTATAAAAAAGCAAAATTAGGAATATAGTATATTAAAAACTAAAGTAAAATTGATTTACTTAGTTCATAATATTAGAGTAACAATGTTCATAATATAAGAGTAAATTATCAAGTGAAAGAATACATTTCACTTGATAATTAAAGAATACATATCGTACAGAAAAGTTTAAGAGATAAAAGAATACGGGGCAAAATGGCAAACGTTTTGAAAGCCCTGAGTTATTAAAAAACTATCACTAATGAAGCAATGATACTTTGTCAGTTTGCTTATTTTACCATAATGATTCATGGCCTGCATAAATTTTCAGTTTGCAAGTAAAAATTTTTTTAAATAAAAATAAAAAGTTTATTAGTTTTTAAACTGATCACGTAACCGGGCAAGATGACTTATACTCTGCAACTGCAGAGTATAAGTCATCTTTTACTTTATTTATTTGAAAAGTCTCGGTTGACAAAAGCGTAATAAGCAAAATATAAATTTTTTTTAGCCCAGTTAATTGTAGCTTTACCTCTCAAGTAATTAACTTATTCAGTATCAAATTATGTTAATATAATTTCGCTTTTTGAATGAATAATTAATTATTATGAGTATAAAAGATAAAATTCTGTTCGACTACTCTAAGGACTTGAAAAAATCTTAATTGTGCCGTTTGGGTAATATAAATACTTTGTAAAAATGGAAGTCACAAAATATGCTTTTTAAAATAAATCAAAAATACCAAGAAAATATTAAACAGAAGGTATGTGCAATATCAAACTTATAAAAAAGATGCAGGGTAGTTTGTGTATCTGGGGCCTCCTTGTACCTAGTGCCACCTCAATTATGACCCTTTTAACATGACTTTTCAAATAATTGGTATATATATGACCTTTCAAATAATTTTGACCTTTCAAATAATTGAGATGTATTTGAAATAACTTACAAAAAGTTTTTCAGTTAAGTGATTAGTTTTAAAAATTTTTACTTATAAACCTATTATGGTTCTCAGGAAATGTTGCCACGCCAAGTTAAAACCGGGAAACGCTTTTCGATGGTCTAAAGTAAAGTTTTGCTGCAGGATTCTGAAAAAGTATAGTTTTATTAGTATAAATAATTCTAATAGACACAAATTATAAGACAGATATAACAACTTTATATAAATATCTTGTTGATCAACAAAAAAACTTTTAGTTGACATTTTTTAGAATTTGTTTAAGTCATATGTTCGGAAGCTACTATGATTTCTCTGGTCTTTATTATGTACAACCGAGCGTTAAAATGTTCATCGCAACTTGCTAAGTTTAACATTGAATTAAAATTTAATTAAAACATTATAAAATATATTTTAAGTATGCTCAAGTTAAAAAAAGCAGTCTACCAGTTGCCATAGTAACCATGTAAGTTAGAAATGTCAATAGCACTTTCAATACACAGTTGACTCTTGATATATCGACTACTCGATATCTCAAACCTTAGTGTATCTAAAACTTTGATTGCGGTCCCTTGCGCACTCGTTTGAGTCAAAATCCCCTCGATATTTCGAACTTTTATCCCGGTCCCCTGAGAGTTCGAAATAGTCAAATGTAATAATATTTATTATTTAATAATATTATTAGTTTCTTTATCTTTTTGTAATATTATTTTTTCCTGACCAGGTAGTATTTGTAAAATAGCTAGACCTTAATTTCTAAAATATCATAACGATCATAATTGACGATATATTGAAACACTTACCGAACATATTTAGATTTATTATCGAAAGTCAATACTTTTCGATTGAATTTGTGCTTTCTATTTATGAAATGCATTAAAGGTTTTATATAAAAAGCTGATGCAAAACAAAATCGTAATGCGTAGTTGCAACAAAAATGCGTTACATAAAGAAGTTTTAAAAGTGTAAAATACAAATATCACTAGCAATAAACAAAGACCTTTCATATTTTTTATTCCTTCTAATTTATTTTATTTTTTGACTTAAAATATAATCAAAAGAAGAGGGGTAAGTGGGGCAAACTTATATGGCGGAACCAAGCATTTATTGGTCTCCGAAACAAATAGGAAAAACTTTTCTTGAATCTGCGTCAACCTGCCTTAAGATGTTGTCTTTGTAAAGTCATAAGTTTTATCATAATATGTTAAAGCGATTGGCTGAGAGTGCAAGATATTGTTTCCCACCACCACAAGAGCAATGTTGAGAGCGTATGTAAATAAAATAACTTACAAAACTTATAATTACTTGTTTTGAAATATATTTACTAAATGTATATAAAATAATACTCAAAAAAGCTTTATTATTCAAGTTTGTTATAAAAAAACTACGGAAATAAAAAAAACTATGGATTTAAGAAAACATGGAAAATGATTAAAAAGGTTGTCTGTAATAGTAACTGTACAAAAAGCAATCTGCCAGAACATTTTTTGATTAAAGGTATGCTAGTCATTGATAGGATTGTAATAGTTGAATATCTAAATAGCTTTTTTCTTAATGTGAGTCACTAACTAGCAGCAAAAATTCTGACAAGTTCTTAAAACTTTATTCTTACTTGATTAAGAGCCTTACCTCAGAAAAGAAAATGAAAGAAACAAATCTAGATTTTAATGAATTGCGATCCGCTTTAAATACACAAAAAACAACAAAAAGGCGGGCTTCGATAATACCAGTAGCTTTGTCGTAAAATCAGTACTTGATATCATTAAACCATCATTGCAACCCATCTTCAATCTTTTACTGAATGAATGTATACACAATTAACATACATCTTGTTTTAAAGTTTATGCAAAAAATAAAATCAGGACTCCAACGATACTTAAAACCTATTTTACCGAAATGATTCATAAATACCATAAGGGCAATTCCACATCAAATCACCCAGCCCATTTAACCATGTGTCTTCCTTTTGTGTTATTTTTTGACACATTATTCCTAATTATAAAAAAGTATTGCATGCAAAATTTCAGCTAAAAAAGTTTAGCGGTTGACAAGATATTGCAATTTTAATACTGACCTGGTTTCCCAAAATGACCCGGTTTTCATAACACTCTAAAAAACATTTTCCTTAAAATAATAAGAAATAAAAATGGCAAAAACATGAAAATGAACATATATAATGTTTTTTTGATGCTGAATTCAATAAATATACTTAAAATGCTCAAATATAAAATAAACATGCATAAAAATTAATAAAACAACTAGTTTCTATAAACCAACTTTGGGGCCCAATATCTCAAAACACCCCCATCCAAAAAATTTTTTTTTTGCTGTTAATATTTTCAGCTGTTTATAATCTTACTAGGCACAAAAAATCTAACTGGAAAAACAACTAAAACATACGGAACTTTAATTTCAAAGATGTATTACTTTTTCAAGAAATTCCCAAAAAATATTTGTAAATAAAATAAAGTTAATCGTAATTTTAAAAGTTACTTAAATATACAAGATTTGTAAAGGTATTAAAGATGAAAGTTATTTTGACTGTGTTTGTAATAGTTTACAATATTGCTCCCATTTTACTTGTACTTCCTCTATTTCAGCATTTTCAAACACATAGTTTCTACCAGAACTAGAGCAAGCTTGTGGAACAGATAGTTTTTTCAATATGTTGGTGTTTGGAATAAAACAGTAGTCGTCTCTTTCAGGCCAGTTAAAACAGATTGATGGACCATTTGGATGAAGAAACTTAACTTTAGCATCAACTTCTTCTAAGTTGGTTTTAGCTACAATGCCGATCCACCACTTATCATCACAGACTACAGCGACATAACAACCTAAAGTGACAGTATCAAGTTGAGATATGTCTTGTTTCTTTTTAAGATTGTGGATTAATGTATAATTAGTGTCTGTACTACGCCTCTTTGCCCCAACCTTGTTATCTCCAAGATGTATAAATTGATGAAAGCTACGAGTACCAGGTAGAGTTGTTACACCAGTGTACCTTTCTTTTTGCTCTTCACGTTGCAATTCCTTTATGTAAATGAAGTTAACAACTTTGATTTTATCAATACAAAATTCATACATAGCTTCTGATGTGAGAATTTGGTTTCTGTACGGTCGTTTTAAACTTTCTTGTGCTGTTAATCTTTTTACAGTACCACCAATCCCATCGCATGGTGACTTTCCGTGGGACGTGGCAAAAAAGTTCCATTCAATTTTAAGGCAAAATTCGCTCTCTAGTTGACATAAATTGTAAAAGCTTTTACAATTTTTGTACTGTCCTGCGCAACCATCAGTGAATAAATGTAATTTGGACAGATTGGAAAATTTTATTTTTAATATTGGTATGATTAGTTGGAATATTTTGTACACATAACTTACATCATGTATAATATCATCTGATATAAAACAGTAAGAAATATGTTTCAGTTCACCTTTATCATCTTTATAGTATATGACTAATGGATGTAAAGAACATTGTTTAGTGTTCCAATGATAGCTCTGTATTTCATCTTGGACAACAAAAGCATAATTTTCAGCAAAGTTGCCAATAATGATAATGTTTGATTGATCCATATATTGTTTCAGTTGGTTAAGGTACTGTGATTGAGAGTGAGCAATAAAAGAATGAGCTTGTAGCTTTTCAAAACAAGATGCTAATAGTTCAACAAACTTTGGAACATCAGCTGTTAAACTTAATAGTGTTGCATGGTCAGTAGTTTGCCATTGCTTGTAGTGTATCTCAAAATCATCTTCGTATTCTCTAAAAATCTCATACAAATATTTGGTGGGGGATTCTTTACCAGGACAATCATGCAAATTCATTGTATTCGGACAATATTTTACAAAACTTCCTACATGTAATGTATAAAAAACCTTAAATATATGGTAAAAAACAATTTGTTCAACATATCACAAAAATAAAAAAACCTCTTTATAACTCTAATTAATATAGTAAAACTTTTACAAAACTTCCAGGTAAAATCAAAATAAATATTTTGGAAAACAAATTTCAAGATAGCCACCATATATACAGACAAGTTTCAAGATGGCCACCATATATACAGACGATCTTTTTCTTATTGTCCACTTGATTGTTTGCACCAATTTTAGTTGAGAAAAAATGAATAATAAAGGAATGCATAAACAGTATATAATTAAAATAAACATACAAACAAAAAGTGTCGTTGCTAGTGGGCCACGGGCCCCCACCCAAAATACCTGCCATTAGGGCTTCAAAATCCTAAACTTCCAAATTAACTTCCAAGAAGTGTTGCCCTCCTTCCCTATTTATGTTGCTGGGAAGCCTAGGCGCTGCTGTGCAAACAAGTAAAAATACTTTTAGTTACAAATATGTTGATCAATATGTTATAAAGTTTAAATTAAAAGTCAAATAAAAATGTTTAACTAAATACGAGTTCATATTTTTTAGGGCTTCAGGAAATTAAAACCAAACAATAAATTGAATGTACCTTCTGATTACAACTGGCACAAGCAGCCATCTTTCTTAACAAATTAATCATCTTTTTTACATACGTTAAGAAACGTTTTATTAACTAAGATTTTTAAGAAAGATGAATTATTTTATTAACTAAGTATCAACAGGATTAAATAAAGAATTATTGATCGTGTCAAATAATAACGATGCAGTATCTATGAACCATCAAAGATTTACATATTATTTGCTTTGATGTATTGGTAGTAAACAGCACACGGATCAAGTTTTAAACTTTTCAGAGAGGCTAACTTATTGTTTTGTTAAATAACTCAAGGAGACCAATGGGAGGAAAAATATTTAAAACTTATATCAAAGATTGAATATTTAAAACTAACTTTGAATGAATACTTTTACAAGTTACTTGTTTAATATTTTTTTTTTTTTCATTTTTCATTACCTTGTAATTAAAAAGATAAATGTTTTTAATATTAATTTCTTAAAATTTTTAAGTAAATATTTATTATTATAATATTTTAAATGTTTAGAAAAAAATTTTATTTAGCTTAAATTTTTTTTTAAATTTTTTGTTTAAATAAACATTAAAATATTGAGTCTTTTACTAACTCAATTTATAGTTAAATAAAAACTCCAAAAAAAAAGTTGTAAAATATTATAAATAAATAGAGTAAAATGGGGTAATTTCAAAATTTCGCCACCAATTAGTGTATGTCTACTTTTATAACTTTTATAACCGTGGCGCAGTGGTCAGAGCGCTTGCTATATAAGCAGGAGATCGAGGTTCGAAACGAGCTCTGGACAAATTTTCGCGTCACGGTAAGGAAGGAGGCGTGAACTTCCTGGTTAAATGCACTTTCGCGGTGTTCTGTGACAAGACCGTAAGGACTTCTTGGGGCACCAAAAATTAAAAAAAAAAAAAAAAAAAAAATAACTTTAACTTTACTCAGGAATAAGATTTTTTTATAATTTAAATTTCTTTTATAAGAAAATCAAACTTCTTATCAAATCATGTAAAAAACGGTTCTTTTTGTGAAAACTTGATAAGAAAAATAATCGACAAAAAAAATCTATAAGAAAAACAGGAAATTTAAAATAATCATAAAAACTAAATTATTTAATTCCATTCAAAATTTAAGACTAAAATATTGAAAATTTTTCAGAGAACCTTTGCATTATTTTTGTCTTTTTAACTTTGATCGGTTTCAAAGTTATTACGGAAATACTAAACGGTGGAATTTCGCCGCATATTTATATCAAATAGAAATTTGATTGGATAGTTAATATTATTTCCCTTCCTCTTGCTTTGGTAATTAGTTTCTCTCTTTCAAAATGAGTTGCAAGCTATTTTCAAAGTTATACTATATCTCCAAGGAGAAGAATTCAATATACAAAAAGGATAGCTGGGGCTGGTACATTAACGAATCTCCTAAAAATTCGTATATTTCTAAAATAAAAAGAAAACAAGGTAAAAAATTTAAAGGGTGTACCCGATACCTCTCGGTATCGATGGTCATGCCGCCATTTATTGAATATTGTTAGATTACTTTTATTTAACTGATTGTAAATGTGTTTTTAATATTTACAATTTAAAATAAAAATTTTATGTTGTAAATAACAAAGGTGGCGAAAATTCCCCAAATTAGATTTTATTGGGGTAATTTCGCCACCCCATTTATTATGTTCTGATAATTAAAAAAAAAAATTAGGGTATGAAAAGTTTATAAAAATATTATTAACAAGAAAAAAAAAATTCCATTTTCATGTTTAGTTCTTAAGTTATTTAAACTGAAAGAATTAGTGGTGAAATTACCCCATTTTACTCAATACAAAATAATTTAAAAATTTGTTTTAAAATTGTTTTGTAAAATTACTTTGTTTTTAAAATTTTAAAGCTAAATTATTTTAAAAATCAAAGTTTTAAAATAATTTTAGTTTATTCGAAAAATTCTTATTCAATTAAATCTGACCTAAGAAAAAATCTAGATTTAGAATCTTAGTAATAATGTTTTTTTAAAACAAATTTCCTGATCCTGAATTCCTGATACATGAAATATGATGTTGCAACATTAAACAGATTTGGCAGTTTTATAATGAATTTTAGAAATTACGCTGCTCAACTTTTTTTTTCATGCTTTATCATATTCTCTTTTAATACAACTAATATGTATGAGATAAAGTATCATTCTGAGAAAATTATCATTTTTTTTTATTAAGTTTTATTATTCAAAAAAATCAACTTTTTCTATATTTATTAAAGCAATTAATTTCTTACAGTAAACTTGTATACGGTCTTTTTACAAAGCAACATGGAATAGCATTCAACAAGGAAGTTCAAGCCTCCTTCCTTCCCAATAATGCATATAAGGCTTGAGCTGGCTTTTGTCCATGGACCTCAAGTTCTGAAGCCAGAATTCTAACCACTACTCACGGCTGCTGATCAATTTTAATTTAAACAATATAAAATAACAAAAAAATTTTGTAAGATAAAGATAGCCTTAAATCCGTGATATATATATTTATATTAGTTTTGTGTAAAAAATATACTTGCTTCAACAGTCATAAAAAAAGTGAGTTGAGTCGAGGAACAAAAAAGCCCTAATACTTTGGCCACTACTGCCCTAAAACGTATTATTTTTTTTTCTAATTTCAAATAAATTTATACTTATCAATAAGTTCAAAGTTTTATGCAATAATCTCTTAGCGTTTAAAAATTATAAGGTCTTTCTTGGTCGGAATTCTTGTATTTTCTGTGAAAATTGATAAAAATAGTGTGTTTTGACAACTATATATAGTTAATATACGTCAGAACCGATTAGAACTAGTAAGTTAAGATACTTTACCCAAAAATTTTAACTAGATTCATGTTAATGCCGATGAGCGGAATTGATCTAAAGATTCCAAAATGGTTTAGATTCACTATTACGGGTAGTAAAAATGTTTTGAAACTTATATAAAAAAAAGAAAAGTTTCTTTAACTTTACTTTAAATATTTAATTTAAAATTAAATTTAAGTTTTTTTGAATATTAAAAAAACCTTACGCAAAAAAAATTTTACCATTTAGAGCTCTTGTATGGACATATTACGTTTATGAAACCATGCGAATTCAAAATAAAAGAATTCGAATAATTTGTAAATCGCCTTACCTTCACCGAGTATCAAGTTTGAACTCCCTCAGTTTGAAGTAGTAACAAATTTTATCGGGTCATAATTTTAGAACGATATCCGATTTTTATATGAAGTTAAGAATTTATTGATAATTATAAGTTTATTTACACAAATAATTTATCAAAAGTTGCTCTCACCTTTAGGGATGTTGAGGCCAAAATTTTTGTATTTTTTTGTTTCCTGACTCCAATCATCGAAGTATTTTGAAAATCATCCTCATTTGACATAAGTATAAATATATAAATATTTGGAGCTTGTTTCATGTCTAGAAGTCTCAAACATCAAAAAATGTTGGATTCGCCCCATCATATATACATATATATATATATATATATATATATATATATATATATATATATATATATATAAATACATTTAAATATATATATATATATAAATATATATATATATATATATATATATATATATATATATATATATATATATATATATATATATATATATATATATATATATATATATACATATATATATATACACATATTTATATATATATATATATATATATATATATATATATATAAATACATTTAAATATATATATACATATATATATATATATATATATATATATATATATATATATATATATATATATATATATACATATATATATATACACATATTTATATATATATATATATATATATATATATATATATATATATATATATATATATATATATATATATATATATATAAATACATTTAAATATATATATATATATATATATATATATATATATATATACATATATATATATACACATATTTATATATATAAATATATATATATATATATGTATATACATATATATATATATATATATATATATATATATATATATATATATATATATATATATATATATATATATATATATATATATATATATATATATATATATATATATATATATATATATATATATATATATATATATATATATATATATATGTATATATATATATATATATATATAGTATTGTGAAAAAGCTAAGAACCACTAAATAATAAAAAATTATATTTTTAAATAAAATAAATTTTTAAATTAAAGATAATAAATTGGTCTTATTTTTCAAACATATGAAAAGCGGAACATGAGAAAAGAGAAGATTTTTTTTTTTTGAAAATTATCAATATAACCTATAAAAATAAGGTTTAAATATTATTTGTTAGTTTTTTGAAATATTATGTGATGTAAATATTAGAAGAAAATTTTTGTGAAAAATACAAAGAATTTTCTGTGGTAAATGCGGTGGAAATGTCTTTTTTTAATTTATTTTTACCTTGTTTAAATAGAAGATCTTTTTTTTTTTTTGAAAATTATCAATATAACCTATAAAAATAAGGTTTAAATATTATTTGTTAATTTTTTGAAATATTATGTGATGTAAATATTAGGTGAAAACTTTTGTGAAAAATACAAAGAATTTTCTGTGGTAAATGCGGCGGAAACGTCTTTTTTTAATTTATTTTTAGCTTATTTTGTTTAAATATTCTTATAATGACCTGAGTCATCATCAAAAAATCCAATAAAAATATTTAAAAAAAAGTATTTAGTTTCAAACGAAAATAAAATTCTTTTCTTTTGTAAAAGAGCAGAAAAGCTGTTACGGGTGACAGGAATAATGCCAAACAATGAGTTTCGGAATAGTGTCGAATAAATTAAAAAGGCCTAATGTTGCAAAAATAAGGAATAGTTTCGCAAACAAATATAATGAATAGTGTTGAAAATAAAAAAAAGGAATAGTGTTACTATAGAATTAATTGAATAGTGTCGAAAACAAGAAAAAAGGAATAGTGTTGCAAATAGTTAAAAGCGGAATAGCGTCGCAAATATTAAAATAGGAAAAAAGGATGCAAATAGTAAAAAAGAGTAGTGTCGCAAATAGTAAAATCGGAATTGTAGTCGGAGAGAATTAGCAAATACAGGGTCTAAAGTTTAAAACTATTTAATTGTAAAACATTGGTTGTTTTTGAAGCAGTTTTTTAATTTCTATTTTTTTACTGAATTGATAAATATTATAATATTTATACAATTAATTTAAAAAGCAATTATTAATTCATTAAGAAGAGAGCAGGTAACTAAAATTATAGAGGTTTCTGGCAATTTAAAATAATACAGATTCTTATTCTATATTAGGCATAGGCACAAATGATGGCGTTTTTTAAGTTGAATTAATTTTTTAGAATTTCCTGGACCAACTTATTATCCATGAATTTTTCTAAATAATAATATTTTTCTTGAGCCAACGTTTTTTAAAAGACTTGAGCAAATGAGCCTCGGCAACGTGGGGCCAAAGGCCATGCTTTCCCCTTCCCTTAATTTTTTAATTTCTTTTTGTTTGTTTTAATAGAATAGTTTTAAGTATTCTTTTTTTATGGAAGCCTTTGGTATGTTTTGTTGATCCTTTGCCTACCCTTCCCTAATAAAATATCACGCACATGTATTATCAAAAGAAAAATACGTGGTAATAACTTGTTCATGGAAATTTGAAGCTTTATTTCACCATTAAAAAAACCAAACCAAAAGTACTTCAAAACATTTTCTTTTATATGGAATGCACTTCAAAGGCGGATCCAGACCAAGTAGATAGGAGAAGCGATTTTTAAATTTTTTTGATTTCGTGGATCTAGATTTGTTCTTGATGCACTGAGAATCAAGGTAATTCACTTTTTGCAGTTTCTAAAATGTTTACCCAAAATTCTTATAAAAAAAGGTCATATTTTATTCAACATAGCCACTAGGTAAAAAGTGATGCTAGCTTTCGCATCCTGATAGTTTTGCTCAAAAAACCCATTGCGAGAAGCAAAACGATTGTAATAATTATGCTCTTACACAAATCTAGAGTTAAAGTTATTGATCATCATTTTCGTTAGCGCAAAAAATGGATCTGTATTTTACTTTCTTCATATTGTAACACTTTTCAAAATCCAAAATAGAAAAATTGTAATTTTAAATTTCAGAAAAAAGATAGCAGCGAAACAAAATTGTAAAATAAAAGTGCAGTAGAATCTCTCTCAAGGGTAATAGATTTATAGTCCGACGTAAGGAATGTCCCAAACGATGCTCTCGGTATGTCGAATTTTTAGAAAATGTCCAACTTATCTTGATAAGTAACTTTAAAAGTATCAACAGGATATCCACAGTTTTATTACCGAAATAAAAGACTTACCAATATTTATGAAAGTCAATAAAAATCTTTTGTTTGATGAAGTATGATTAATGCAATACTTATTCAATTTTCGAAGGTTTCGAAAACTTGAATTTTAATTAATGTTTTTGAATTACTTTAAATTTTATTATTGTGTTATGTGCACTTAAATACAGTTCAAAATAAAAGTCCTAGTAAAGCAAAGTTTTTTGCCAAAAGGACCTAAACAAACAGTACGAGTTAGCAAACGGTCCGACTTAACCAAGGTACCACTTAAACGGATGATTCTATACTAAGTTGATAGAAAAGATTCAAGGGGAATTGAAAATCCGTCCAATTTAGTAAAAGTTCCATTCTCCAGGGTCCGAGTTTACAGGATTTTACAGCATTCCAGTGATATTTTCATTAACGTGAAGTAAAATTTAAAGTAAAAATAATTGATTTCGTTAATGTGAATAAAAACTTAAAATTAGGATATATCTGAAGAACGAAAATTGAAATAGAATTGAATATAAGCATCAAAAAACGAAAATAGGAATAGAATTAAGAATTATTAACGAACGAAAATTATTGAATATTAAAAAAGTTTTGATACAATAATTAGTTTTTTTTTGACAATTAGTTTACAAATTTTACATACTTGGTTTGAAATTGGCGCACATGTTTGACCATAACGATGATATTTGAAATGATTATAGAATGTATAAATGGACCACAAAACTTGCTGGTCACGTGCTTGTCATTACGTTAAGTATAAATTAAATGCGTCCAATCTTTTGTTTTAAAATAAAATAAAAATCTATAGATTCTTAAGAGTTGCAAATCAATCAATCACAGAATAATGAGTTTATCAAGGTTGTTGGCTGGTAGGAAGCGTGACAGTCCTGTATGGAAGTTCTTCGTTTACGATCAAAAAACTGACAAATCCAAGTGTCTAGTACAGGACATAAATAATGAGGGCGCGTGTGGCGCATTTCTTGCCGGAAAAAATTCCAGTAACTTAGTAGCGCACATTCAGAGAATACATAAAGAGACACACAAATGTTACACGGATGAAAAGAAAAAACGAAATGCAGAAAAAATGTTTTTGAAACGTAAAATTGATGAAATCAATTCTACATCTTCCCAAAGTAGTGGAAAGACAAAGCCCAACGATAAGAGAGAGCTTTGAACACCGAATCACCGCGTGGCCAACGGAATCAAGTGAATATCAAGTGCGTCAGGATAGCGTGATTGAAATGATTGTTAATACCAGCTATCCAATGGTATTGCTAGATCAGCCGTCGTTTCGAAAGATGATAAAAACGCTTGACCCGAAATTTAAATTGCCAGGTAATAATTAACACAACTAAATTTTTAAATTATTGTTTTAGATTCATTAAATGCTAAACAATTTTTAAATGTTTACCTGTAATTATCGTATCATTAGTGTAACACTATAGTAACTAACTACACAAACTGATGTGCATTAAGTTTTAACTGATTTAAATTTTATATTGCAGGGTCTGCAACACTGAACAAGCGGATAAACGAGCGTTTTCTTCGACAATCTGGACAACTGAAAGACTTGATAAATCATACACGCAAAGTAACAATTTGTCTTGATGGTTGGACGAAAAAGGGTCTCACAGCATCGGTCCTTGGAGTATCTGCTTGTTTCTATGACACCACCATTGATAAAACCCGACATGCTTTCCTAAATTTGATGGAACTCTAACATCCCCACACGGGTGAGATGCTTGCCGAATGTTTAAAGAAATGTCTTGACCAGTGGGGTATTAGAGAAAATCAAGTTATGTTGATTGTTTCAGACAACGGGTCTAATATGGTTAAAGCCATCAGGCTCTTACAGGAAGTGCATGCAGCTAAGAAATCTGACGAATCTGAATCTTATGAGTTTGAAACTGACGAGTCTGAACATGAAACTGATGAGGAAGAGATCCAGTCTCAGTCAGAACAAACTGATTTATTCCTCAGGATCCAATAATCCATATCGTCGAATGCCCTGCATGGCTCACACACTCCAGCTTCTCATAAAACCAGTTTATGAACGTATAGTGCAACCACCTTAGAAACGAGACAAATTGTATAAATTAGGAAATCGAGTGTGGCAATTGAGAAACTTATTGACAAGTGTGGGAAGTCTGTGATAACTGACTGCACCTCAAGATGGAACAGTACATATCAGATGATTGACCGGCTGTTGAAAATAAAGACATCGGTGAATAAAGTATCAGAAATTGGTACATATTATTTTATTATTTATGTTATTAGTGTACATAAATTGTTTTCGGAATTTTATTAAATCTACAAAATTGTGTCTTACCTTATTTAAACTAAAAAAACGAAAATGTTAATAAATTGTAAGTTCATTAGTCATTATCATTAAAAAAACAAGACAGGGCATATATTCTTTAAATTATTTTTAATAATAACACAAAAGACTTTACCATGCCTTTTAAATCACATCACAACAGCATGGAAAAAAGAGACGTATATCAATGACAATTATTAGTTATTACAATTGTTATCAGTAAACTTTAATTACAGATAGTTTACTTAAATTTAGGAATCGACACATTCAAAGCAAGTGAATGGGTTCGTCTTCAAAACATTTCTTCACTTTTGGAACCATTTGCAGTACAAACAGATATACTTCAGACCGATGCCCAGTCTCTTTCACAGGTTCTACCATCTATACTCAATTTAGAATGCCATTTACAAGAATATCCTACCAACAAGTCTTTGACAGCGAATCTTCTTGGAGATCTACGTCAACGGTGTCAATCAATTCTGCAGCCGGACTCAGATACGTTTAATCCTCTGCTCAAATACGTTTAATTCCGTCTGCTGCATGTTTGTTAGATCCAACTTTTGCTGTCTTTATACTCACACCGGAAATGGACACCTTGCTCCATGCAGCAAAGATGTATGTAATAAAAGTTTGTGGAGTAGAACAAGAATTACAAGCTGCTGCTAAGTCAAATGGATCTGAATGTGAATTTGCTGCCATAAAGCGCTTTAAGTTCTTGTCAAATAAAATCTTTACAAAAGAAGGAAAGTTTTATAACCAAGACAATATCACTGTTGCAAGTCAGCTGTCAAGGTATTTGGTTGACATAAGCGGTGATGAAGCGCTGCCAAGTAACGGCCTGCTCTTTTGGAAACAAAACAAAAGCAAGTATAGCAAGATTGCAATTTTGGCTGAAGATTTACTGTCCGCCCCAGCATCACTCGCGTTGCTGAGAAAGGATTTTTTCACTTTGTGGAATTTTAACTGTTGGTCGCCGCAATCGGATCGAAAAAATCATTAGAGATGAGAGTTTTATGAAACTGAACAAAAACTTGTAATTATAACTCAACCAGATATTTTCTTTCAATTTCAAAAAAAAAAATCTTATTATAACTCAATTGAATCATTGAAAGACTATTTTATGACTATTTGTATGGTTATTTAGATGTTTATTAATAAGTTAAAAAATTTTTAAAATTTCTTTTATTCAAAGTTATGTATTACATTATTTCTTGAAATAATAAAAGGGGAGACCGGGGCCTATTGTAGGGATAAGTTGACGAATTGCGTTTATGTGCAGAGTCTTTTATCAAAAAGTATCAGAAATCTTAGGGAACTTTCCTAATTGATTATTTCATCTTGGGTCCTATGAATAAAACTACTATAAATATTCCAGTCACAACTGATTTACTATTATTAGTCAGGTTTTTTTAGTAGTTGTCGTTTTTCAGGATCTTTAGGCAGTTTATTGAAAAGCTTTTGGGGTTTATTCAAAGCTACCAAGGGGAAGCTGAAAAACAAAAATATCTTTATAAAATCAATTTTTTTTTAAAATTATTATTTGTAACAATATTGAAAAAATTTATTTTTACAAAAAAAAAAATTTTTTAATTTATTTTTTACAAAAAAAATTTTTTATGGGATTTTGTTACCAGGAACAAAGGTGGGGTGTTGTTTTGGCTTCATATTCGAACTACTAACTGCTTCTAGCTCATAGAAAA
Organism: Hydra vulgaris; assembly: GCF_038396675.1. Lineage (NCBI taxonomy): Eukaryota > Metazoa > Cnidaria > Hydrozoa > Anthoathecata > Hydridae > Hydra > Hydra vulgaris. The sequence continues at coordinate 33,543,234 of NC_088926.1, forward strand.
ATTAAAAAATTTTTATAAATTTTTACTCACTAATACGTTTGTAATCTTTGTTATAGTTTGCGCCAACGTACCCCGGGGTGGGGTAATTTTTTTTTTTTTTTAAGGCCCCGGAAAGAGCCATAAGATTTTTTTTTTTTTATGAATGCAACAAGTACAAGTTACCCAAATTCATAAACTTCAAGATTGCACTTTATTTTTTCAAAAAAATATAGTGACAACTATTAATTGCTGTGAAATTTGATAGAAGTAAAATATGAACTGATTTAGAAACTGAAATTGAGTCAAATGATTGGAGTAGGACAAACTGAACTGAGATTAATTCAATCAGAACTGATTCAAAAGAAGTAAAATTAAAATTAGAAATTATATCAATGCTTCAAGAACCAAGTAAAATTGGAAATTGAAATTATATTTAGAACTTAAATATCAATGCAGCATTCATTTGCAAATAATGATGTGACATAACTCGGATAAGATTTTATAATTTCCTTAGCATGCAATATGATGGGTTTACCGTCCAACTTAAGTAATTTAGTCAAGAATCAAAGTAGTGGGTTTAATATTAAATAGGTCGCTTTCTGAAGATTCGTATGATTTTATTTTCAACTGTTATCAGATAAAACGACATTTAATTTTACAAATATGTTGCCTCTTTAAGAAACACGTAAACTTTAAGAACTTTCGAGGTTTAAACAAATTTTACGATATTATTAGACTCTTATATTTCTCCTTATTCATTCCTATCTTAGTCAAGGTAACTTACCATAGTACCAATAAAACTATATCAAAAAACTCTTTAATATGTAAAAACTTAAAATGATAACTATTTCCAATGAAAGCCGCTATACACCCTCTCAACCTTTATTCATTAAGTTAAATCGACTAAATATCTACCAAATAAATATTTATCGTCTTCTAATTTTATGTTCGAAATAATTAAAAGCATATTTCCAAAAATTTTTAACGCCTTTTTCAAAATAAATAAACTTTTTTGAATAACCAGTTATTCAAAATTTTTATAACCCGTTAATCAAAACAAATTCAACTTTAATAAGAGGACCAAACGCATGAAATAAAATATTTACAACTGGACTTAAAACTCTAACAATCCTTTACGAGTTTTAGGCAAAGCATCATGGTCAGAAGCAGGTTTGCGGCATTTTTTCATGCAATAAAACTCTTCACCATGTATTTTTTGGGTAAACAATCGACAAATACAAGGCTTACAACTAAAGTCTTTACAATTGTACCACGTGTTGCTTTAAGTTGGCAATGCTTCTTTCCAATTTCTGTAATATTTTGGTGTCTTTGTCTTGTCTCCGATATTTTGAATGTTGCATTTACTGAGTTTTATTTGAAGCCTCACCGAAGTAAATCTTAGTTTACTTTAATTGCTTTGACTTTTTGGCCTCATCGTCTTGCTTTAGTTTCTCTAGCACCTCAGATGTACTTAGACACTGGCCTTCAACTCTCGGAACGATGACTCTTGGGTTTTTTTGCGTGTCAACATCGTGGCGCTGTAAAACATATTCTTTCCGTAAGTTAAGCGCGGCTTAACTAATAACTAATAAATAATTCAGCCGCGCTCTAATGTATAAGTCCATGTTTGCTCTTCCCCCGAAAAAAGGTTGTTATTGGTGTTTCGCTTATAACTTTACACTATATGAAGGGGCTTAGCGATTAGACAATTTGTCTTCTTTTTTCTATTTGTAGTTACATATGTTTACGGTATGATTAAATTTTTTATTTATTTTAGATGTACTTTTTTATTTATCTATTTATTTATTTTTACGGCAAAAAATCAATAAATAGATAAATAAAAAAGTACATGTTAATTATGAAAAAGCTAGAGAAAAACCTGTCTAAACAATATTGAGATTGGAAACTATGTTATTGTATGATAAACTCAATGAAAAGTACATCTTGATGCTTCATTAATTATATACATACGTAAAATGTAGAAAAGGCAAGTTTTCCACAGTTCAAAATTTATTTTTCTGTTAAAGTAAATATGACTATAGGTAGCAGCAGTGCCAACTTAAGTGGGTGGACTGGGAAGCAGCACTGTATGGGTTTTGGGGTTCGGTACTTTTTCCACAACAAACATCATACCCAATGTATTGTTGGCAGTGATATTCTGGAAGGTTTTTAAAAATGTGGGTTAAACCGCATTTCCACTGAACCCCTCAAATAATAATATCGATCGAATACAATAGGAAAAACAGGTCGTTATTAAACTTTTTACAAATAATACAAACGATACAAATGTTTTGTCATTTAAGGAACATTTATTTGAAGTTTATGATAAATACTTCCCAAAATTTATAAAACATTTATGAAACAAACAATAGTCTCAAATTCATTTGCGACATTGTTCCTTTCACTATTTTTGACACTACCCAGACAATATTGACATGCAAGTACAGTATGGGTCATCAACTGAGTTCCTTATGGGAAGACCAACGGTGTCCCGCCGGATCTTGGCTGCAGTTTCCATATGGGATATATAGATATGCCTGCTGGGTCCCATTCAAATCCCGTAATTTAAAACCGTAAGGGGTCCATTTGGGTTTGTAGCTGGGACCAATATGGGAAACCCATTGGGAACCCGCCGGATCTTGGGCGTGGTTTTGCTCTGTGGCCTAATTGGGTATGCCCGCCGGGTATCCCATAAGGGTCCGACGAGGTGTACCCATTGCAAATCTTGAAAAACTACATTTAAATTTTTAAAATTTACAGAAAAAGCAAATTTATATGTAAGTTGCATGTTTTATTTCAAAAACAATAATTAAAATTACCGTCGAAATTAAGCAAACTTTTAAACGATTCTTTAATAGTGTATCGAATGCTTTCACGGTTATCTCGCGAATTGGAAGCTTTTCCATTATTGCTTAAACGACTTCTTTGAAAACCTCTTTACACAATTTCTCGTTTCAATATGACCTGTAAAAAATTAAAGTTAACTGTTAGTCTTAAATTTTATAGGTAACAAATTATTATATGTATGTATATATATATATATATATATATATATATATATATATATATATATATATAAATATATATATATGCATCTTATACTGCTGATTTAGGTGACGTCATACTGAAATAGCCTGCTGCCGGGGGCTAATAATTTTTAAATCTTTTCTTTGAAATATAGCGAAACCTTTTTCAATTCACACTAAGGTTTCATCAAGACTCATCAGAAACCTTATATAACAGTGCCGTGGCTTTAAGAACCAAGCAACCCCCTCCTTTAAAAGGGCCCCGAATCTCTTTAAAATTTTTCCAATAACTAATAATAAATAAAAAAAAAAAACCTTACATTTGTAAAAGGGTCTCTAAATTTGCAAATGAGCCCCCTAGGCACATCTCTGCTTTTATATATATATATATATATATATATATATATATATATATATATATATATATATATATATATATATATATATATATATATATATATATATATATATATATATATATATATATATATATATATATATATATATATATATATATATATATATATATATATATATATATATATATATATATATGTATGTATAATTGTTGCATTTGGGAGTACGGAATGATGAGATATTATAATGGGGTTTTTTTTTTTCATCATCATTATCATGAAAATTGCGCCCTAAGAAGGCGATTGGTTGTAATGGTTCTCACGTGACCGAAAAGGTGGACTGAAAAAAGTGGCGTTAAATGGGGCGTCAAGGGGTGTGATATGGTGACAAGTGGTGACAAGTGACATGGTGACATGGTGACAAGTGACATGGTGACAAGTGGTGACAAGTGACATGGTGACATGGTGACATGGTGACATGGTGACAAGTGACATGGTGACATCGTGACATGGCGACAAGTGGTGACAAGTGGTGACATGGTGACAAGTGACATGGTGACATGGTGACAAGTGACATGGTGACAAGTGGTGACATGGCGACAAGTGGTGACATGGTGACATGGTGACATAGTGACAAGTGAAAATAACGCATGCGTGACAGGGTCATTCTTGTCACAGTGTGCATGTTGTGACATGGTGATTTATAAAAGAATAAAAAAAATTGCGTTTATATTATTGAATTTATTAAAAACAACGGTTTATAATCTCGATAGGGTCGTTTGCCATATATTAAGCGGTTAAAAAAAAATGTTTTTATATTATTTCTTTACAGTTGTAAGATAATTCAGAACTGAGCGCTTCTTCTGCAATAAAATCTTTTTCTTTTTGTGTCAATGATAGCGAAGAGTTTGGCATTTTTATTCTAAATATAAAAAAAATATTTTTTAAATGGGTTATTCTTTAAGGAAAAAAATTTTCAAGTTTATAAATTTCAAATATGTTAATAAAAAGGTGTTGAAAAAATGGTATAAAAAAAAACGCAAGAAAACGATAAAAATAATCGATAAAAACTCGGCATTGACATTATTTTTAGATGGAGAAAAATATACCGCTGCAACAGTTTAAGCAGCCGAAAAAGTATTAGTCGTGAAACCGTACAACCCTCAAGACGATAGCACAATCAGTGTTCGTCAATGGTATTCCGTACGATAGCACGCACTATAGTTTCCCTGTGTATTAAATTAAAGAGAGTCATAGTGGAGAAAAAGATTTTTAAAAAATCAAAAAACTTTTTTGTTATTCGGCCGCTTCAGACATGATATAAAAGAATACAGCTATAAAAAATACTAATTTTGCAATAAAAAAGTAAATAATCTTGAAAATTGACTTGTTGTAAAAGAAAAAGTATTAAAATAGAAATAAAATGTATTATAATAAAGTCTATTTACAGTTTAAAAAAACATCTTGTTTTAAATGTGGGATGCAAAAATGACATCCCGCACATTGTCTCTATATCCCATATAAACGAGCACTCTTTCCAGCAGCATGGTTTTTTTGGCCAACTGCATAAACAGCAACCAGAGCAAAAATATCTTTTTCCGGTTTGTAGCAAAAGTGTTTTTTTAATTTTCTCAAGCTCTTTCATTTTTTTTCTTTTCATATCTTTCTCCTTTTCGTTTTTTGTTTTTTTGTAGGCATAATTTATTTCTAAAAAAGAAAAAAAAAGTGATTAGGTTGTGCTCAAGTTTGACATGTTTATAAATGTAACTGTACTCATACCTTTAGTTGAGATTGTGTTTTCCGTTTCTTTTTTTTTGCAATACCTGTTTCTTTTTCCTGTTCTTCCTTTTTTAGTAATTTTTTTATCCATCTAAAAAAATTATACAAAATATTCGTAAATTATTTTATGGTTAAGAAAATAATTTGCGTTCTAAATTCGTATTGATTTTTTAACCAATAAATAGTTTTTAAAATAATATTAAATATATTGTCAAGATATTTTTGCCTTGGTTAACCAAACAAGGTTTAAAATTTATTTCTGCAAAAATACAACTAAAAATACTTTGAAGTCCTTTTATTAAAGCTTTTTGTATAATAAAAAAGACAAATCTGTAGAAGTTCTCCATAGCCAATACGGCCCGCGAGTATAGTTTAAATTTTTTATAAATATTCTATGTCTGTATATTTCAAAAAACCGTATTCGTCATGAAATCTCCGCAAGATTTTGTCAAAATTAAATTTGAAATTGACCAATATAGATTCAATTTCATCCATGACTGCTTCCATTTTATTTTTTAACTTTTTTATTGATAATTTTCTTAAACAGAGTTGTTTTAATGACAAATGAATTTCTCCATTGGGGTAACATTTTATTTCTTTCATGATTTGATCGTAAATGTCAATATTAAACCAAATTCTTGTGTTTTGTGCCACTTCTTTTAAATAGTAAGAATAAGGAATAAACTTGTTTTCTTGGTTTGCTTCCATATTTTCTTCTAAATCTCGATGAAAAACACAAAAAAAATCAACATTAGGTTCTTCATAATTTTCCGTGTCACCAATTTCTTGAGTGTATTTTTAATGTTTTTCATTCTGAAAAAAAAAAACTGTTATTAAAGATAATCGAGTATACTATTATTACAAATAAATTTTTCATAAATGACAAAGTTATATTGATCGGTAAACCATTCAATAGTTTTTAAAATAATAAAAAAATGGTGCAGATAATCTTTATTCAAGTGATAATATTTTTTTTTGAATATTCAGTTTCATAATATACTTGTGCAAATAAATAAACTAAATTTATTAAAACATTATGTACAAATAAAAAATTTTAAATGAGGTTTTATAAACTTTTCCAAGTTTTTTGTTGATACTTTATCAGTTTTTAGTATATATTTGGCAACTTTTTTTTGATTGAATTTTTCTTTTCTTTTTTCAGAGGTAGTAAAGAAGAGTTTTTTTATCAAAATGTTTTTCGAGCACACAAAGTACATTTTGAGTTAAATTTGTCATTTCTTTTTTTATTCGAATAAATACCATTTTGCGTTTACATAAATCTAATAAAGAAAGTATCGGTTTGTCGGTATAAAGTTCTTGAAAGCGTTCCAGAGAAAGATTATCTTTATCAAGCCATATCTGAGCTTTTATTAATAAACATTTTAGTGTAGTATGTGTATCGTCTCAACTTTGGATTAAATGAACTATGTTCTCCATTTTCCATTATCATTCGAGGACGTTTGTGTTTGATAACAAATAAATTGCCGCTGTATTTTCTTTTAAGAGTCTTCCTTTCTTTCTCCGTCATATTTTCTTTTTTGGTTTTTTTTCTTTTGTTCAATTTTGATTTAAATTTGCTAATCTCAGCGTTGGCAAAGAATCTTCGAGCGGTTTTTTAGTATTCTTGAAATTTTCTGAAAACGTTTAAATGTCTTTGTAAATTTTCTTCTTGTTTGTGAGCATTTTTTTAGCTGGTTCTAAAACAAAAAAAATGACAAAAATAATTATAATATATATTATACTGTGTGTGAATAACAACAAAAATTAAAGTTAATATTTATTCTTAATATTATAAAGTATCATTTGCTATAAATATTTAAAAGTTCTTTTTGTTTTGCAACCACAACTTCAACCGGATAATTGCTTTTGTTTGGTTGACCGTCAATTATCGCTGCTTTTGGCGTCTGACCATTTGATAAATTTATGCAGTCTTCATATGTTTGGCAATTGAGGAATTTTCTTCTTATATTTTATATATAAATCCGTTCTTCCAATTATTGCTAACATTTCTAATAAAAGATTCAATTTGCTTTCAGGTCGATGAATTCTTTGTTGTCGTGATAAATGGAATATGTGTTAAAGTGTTCCATTAAATCGATGCCATCTTTTATTTGTTCCTTCAAACGGAGCGGTATAGATAGACAAAATTTTAAACTACGTGTGTTGTCGCTCGTAAGATGATCTGCAAGTTCTCTGAAATATTTTTCAATCATTTTTTTCGCTAAAGAATAAAAAAGTTTTAATATCAATTATTTAATACAACTTAAAAAAAATATTTAAATGTGATTTTCAATAGACACATTAATAAACAGCATGTTGTTTACAATAAAATTTTTCAAATGTTCGTGATTTATAAATTCTGTATATCCGATAGCCGGATTATATTCATGAACAGGTTGGTAAAAGTATCGACAATATCCGGCATTTTCAAGTTGACCTTGGTTATAATTACCAAATGATATTTCCTTTTTCATTTCGTGACCATTATTTCGCAGAGTAACAATAACTCTTCTTTTAAACGGCCATTTTAAAACGTGATCATGTGGAGATTGCAAAAGTTGAAAGTAAATGGCCATTTTTTTTTTAAGCAATTTCATACCCATACATTTATACAATAAATAACCGTATGTGGTGTAAGCGGATGAGAATAAACGGTTCATTGGACAGTAATCTGAGATCCATTTGGTCACATTTGATAATTTGATTATCAGTGATTGGAAAATTTTCTTTTGATATTTTCATATCGCAAACAAGAGATTTTAAATTTGCAATTTCTTCATTTTTTTCGTTTATCAAATTTGTCAAGTATTCTGTTGAGCTTTTGACATGATTTTCAAATTCTTTATTTTTGCAAGTGACCAAACTTGACAGTTGAGCAATTTGTTTGTTTTAATTGGAAAGTGAAAGCATACAGTTATTGATTATTTTGTTAAAGACATTTGTGTTTGATTTTATGGTTTCGTTTATATTTTCAGTCGCCTTTATTATAAATCTTTCTTCTAAATGTGATAAACAATCTGTGACATGGTTTGCCATTATTTCAGTTGGTATTTGATGGACGCATAAAAAACACAAAAAGGTGCTTGGTTGAATTTCTTCATATCGGCATTCGTGCATTTCTAAATTATTTACATTGATTCCACAGCAAAAGCAAGAAGTCGAATTAATTTTTTCCAAACAGTTTTGTTGATGATCAAGCAGGTTCTCGATATTTTGCAACATTCCACAATAACAGCAGCATATTTTTTCAGTGTTTTTGCGACTAAAGAATTAATTTATGAGCCCATTTTTTGAAAAAGAAATACACAAAAAAAAAAACGTTTTTTAAAAAACAAAACTTACTTGATAAACGGTTCCATTTTTTTTAATTGAAAATTTCAAGTGTGAAATATTTTTTTTTCTAAACTTTAAACTTATATAAAAAAAGTAAATATTTATTAAACAAGTGTGAAACGACAAAATTAAATGATCGGATTAAATAAAAAATGACAGTAAACTGTAAAAACAAATTTAAAGAGAAAATGATTTTCATTGATAAAATTCTGAGAAAATATTAAAGGTATTTTTCGAAAAAAAAAAAAAATTTAGAAAGATTTTTTTACCGAGAAAATTTACAAAATTTTATAAATAATCTATTAATTATTAATTATCAACTTTAATAATCAACGCGTTTAAATTGCTTATAAACAGTTCGTCGCGTTCAAGAACAATTTCATCGTTTAGCCATATTTTTAAACTGTTTACAATGTTTATGATTGCCCATTCGTGTTGTTCGCGTTGAAATAATAATTGAAATGCTCTTTTGAAATTTTCTCGTAAATACGCAAGTAATCGTGATCAATGATTTCTATGGTATTATCAGCAAATCCAAAATACTTGGCCATTTCTTTCCACCGAGCACCCACAACATTTTCAATACATTTTTCCAATTCTCTTCTCGAATTTATACTCATTTTTATATTCTAAACAAAGCAAGTTATATTGTTACTGCCAAAAATATATATATATATATATATAAAAGAAAAAATTTTTAAATAGTTTTATTGATGGCAAAAATAAGATATACGCCTAGAACTAAAGAAACAGCCGGTAACTTTTTTTATTTAAAAAAAAAAAAACAGTTTGAATATTTTTTAAATAAAATAAAAAATTTATTTTTAGAATATATGGCGCGATCAAAAGCTACGGTGCCACGCTTAAAGTTTTCAAAATTAACACAAACAAATAATCCGATTACTCAACAAAATCTTCCTAGCAACTGTAAAAACATAGTTATGTGCAAACGTAATACAAATAAAAAATATAAAGATAACAAAACAAATCGAAAACTGGGAAGAGTCGGTAAAAAAATAAAACGTTGGCGACAAACGAAAGAGAATTTACTATACATGGAAAATTAAACAAAAAACTAAATATATTCTCAAAAAAATTGTAAAAAAAAAAAATATTTATAATGTTACACGCTGTATTTTTTTAAAATATATAAAATTTTTCTTTTATTGTTCCGCGCTTTATAACTTTTGCTTCTTCTTTTCTTTTTTTCTCTAAAAAAAGTAAAAGAAATTTAAAAAAAATAAAAAAAAAAAGCAAAACTTATTTTTATGGTTAAAAAATATTTACCTCTGTAACTTTAAAGTCGATTGATTCTTCATCTTCAACTTTTTCAACATTATCTGACTTCATTTTCTTCGACTGTTAAATCAATTACTTTAACTTCTTTTTCTTTCATTGAACTCATGACCAAATCATAAGCCGCAATAAAATCCTTCATAGGTACTCCGTCCGGTTTCAACACCCTTTCCGGGATTGAATTCCATATCCTTATCGTCGAATTTAGTGATAACTTCTGATGTGTTCATTGTGGCGAATTGATATTTTTTCAAAACAACCTGCTATTTATCTGAAAAAAACAAGTAATGTTTGCTCAGCTATATTTATTTTTTTATAAATTATTACAAAAGAATTATGTAGTTGAAAGAAATATTAAATATATGTTATAACAAACATTTTTTTATTTCTGATCAAAATAATTAAAAAAACTTTAATAAACTTTAATGTTTGTTCAGCTTTATAAACCCTTTTTCTTTTTCTATTCATTCTCTTCAAAGAGTAATGATTTCTGAGAAAAGTGTTTAGAAAAACAAAGAACTGTTCTCTTTCTTAGAGCAAACAATAATTTAAAAGATTTCAAAGTACATAAACACATCACATATACGTAGCATAGTGCGTTCGCATTCTGCACTATGTTGTAATCGCCATTCATGAACCGTTCGTGGGTTCAAATCTCAGCTTCACCCTTAAACTTAGATATTTATAATATCATAAATGTAAAAACACTATAACCGTATGGTTTAGTGAACACTATAACCGTATGGTTTAGTGATGTATTGTCTAGAAAGTTATGTGTAAAAACACTATAACCGTACGGTTTAGTGATGTAATGTCTAGAAAGTTATATGTCAAAACACTATAGTCATAGTGAGTGCACTAGACTTAGTGATGTCCGTCTCAAAGTTATATGTTAACACTAAAGTTCTGGTGAATACACGAGACTTGGTGATGTATAGATATTTATAAGTAAGCAGGAAAAAAATAATCATGCAAAAATAAAAATAAGTAAGAAATAAATTAAGTTAGTAAGCAGGAAAATAAGTAAGCAAGTTAACCGCGGTTAAATAAAAAAAAGTAGGCCTACTCATAAGTAAGACAATAAGTAAGTAAGATGAATAAGTAAGGCTAAGTAAGACAATATGGGACACAAAATTTTTTACAAAAAATAAACAAGTCACTAAGCAAGAAAAATAAGTCAGTTAAAATGTCTGTCTTGGAAGTTATAAGTAAGCAGGCAAAAATTAAGCATGCAAAAAAAAAATTAAGTCAAGAAATAAAAATAAGTTAGTAAGCAGGAAAATAAGTAAGCAAGTTAATACTCATAAGTAAGACAATACTACTCCTAAGTAAGACAATAAGTATGTAAGATGATTAGTAAGGTCAAGTAAGGCAGTGTCGGGGACACAAAACTTTTTTATAAAAAAACAAAACAAGTCAATAAGCAGAAAATAAGCAAGTTAAAATGAAGAAAAAAATACTCAAAAAGTAAAGTAGGTCTACTAAGTAAGATATGCAAGTAAGACAAATAAGGTGTAAAAGTAAGGTAATATAGGGAGCCACAAAATATTATTTTAAATAATTATTACAATTGTGTAAAAAAGTAAAGTTAATTAAACGTGTATATAGAAGAAAAAATACAGCGTAAAATTAAATATTTTTATAAATTTCATATAAATATATTTTAACAAAATGTACACAATTTATGAAAAAAATGTCAAGAACAAGGTCAATAGCATCTCAGCAAGAAATTGATTTTAGAGTATTTCCTGCAGTCCTCCACCAGTAAATTTATTAAATTTAGGAATGGGAATGAAAGATCTACAAGTAGTTGTAGATCAATTGAGTGTGAAAAAAATTCTTTATTGCAAGCGAAAAACAAAGGCAACGTATAAAAGAAATAGACAAAACATCAAAAATGGACGTGCAGGACAGCCGATATATAAATGGGTCTTGACAAAAAAACATTAGATAAATGTTTACATAAATTTTATATTAACAAAATATTTTATCAACAAAACCAAATAATCCTCCATGAAGAACTTAAAGTAAGATAAAAAATAAAGTATTGAATATGTCAAAAAGACTTGATTTGAAATAAAAAAATAAAAAAGCAAGTATAAAAAGACAAAAGAAAGTTAAAGATTAAATTTAGTCGGAAAACGTGTTTTAAAAAAAAAAAAATGAAAAAATCGCGACAATATCATGGAAGGAGGAGATTATATTTAAAAAACGAGGAAGAGTAAACACTCAAAAACACTATAAAAAACGCGGAAAAGGCATTTTAGGAAGCGTACTTGGTAGTATACCATTGCTTGGACCACTGTTTAACACTATATTTAAAAGAAAAAATGTATAAACGCTGTCATCGAATTGGCACTATTCATCATCAGAAACAAAAATGTTCAACTGGTTTTTTAATCGCTTTTTTTACTATTGTGCAAAATGACGTAAAAACATTTGTTTTGGTGAAAAGACATGAAACGCGATGTTAAAGGATACATCAGAAATATCAGAATGGATGTTTCGAATCGCGGAGAATATATTGTTTTATTTTCATATTTAAACGGTCATTTGGTCGAGATGATATGTGGTAATGTAAATGAAGGTGATTCGAGTTTAACTTCTTTTTTAGGCGGATTCGAACTTGAATATGTTGTAGCATTAAATATGTACATTGTAAAATATAATGATAGAGTTTTATATGAAGGAAAGAAATTGCCTTTATTATAAGAAAACAAAATTGTATTTTTTTAAAATTAAACAGTGTTTGAATTTTAATTTTTTTTTAATGAATGACGCGACTTTTAAAATTTTTTAATAAATAACGCGACTTTTAAAAAAAATAACAAGTATTAATCATGGATTTCAAAACATGTTAGACCAGTTTGCCGATAAATTTTCCCTCGCCTTCGCCTGTTTCGGATTTACAACCGTTAGATTCTTCATATAGCACGTTAAAATCTTTAAATAAAAATTTTAAATTGTTTTTGAGTAGACGCAAGCAATCAAATGAAAATAATACGATCATCTGATATGGCTATTATTACATTTATAATTCGGCAAAAAGAAAATAAATTTGAAATGCTATATAATGACTTTATTGAAGTGATAAAAGACATTTCAAATATGGCTACTCGAAAGCGAATGAGAAAAACAAGCGCTAAAAATAAAAGACATTTTTTGAGACGAAAAATGAAGAAAACTCGGGGACACGGATTAGCCGATTACATAACTCCGAAAAACGTGTCAAACGCTTTGCAAGTCGGTTCTCTTTTGTATAGTTTAAAAAAAGCGTGGAAAGGAAAAAAACCAAACACGGTAAATTTAACAAAAACTTTGTCGAACCTTATATGCAAGATTACTCTTTTGAAGTACGATAAAGAAAAAAATTATAACTTGTATTTTATTTTTTATTTAAATAAAATGTATATACAAAAATAAATGTTTTTTATTTTTTGAAAACTTTTGGTTTCTGTTGCGTTTAATAAAGACTTTTTTTTTGCCGTTGCAATAATCACAAGTTATGTTAATCTTTGGTAACTTAAACATCTTTTTCTCGTATGTAACATATAATATATCGTCCTTGATAACGCCAAGACATTTGTTAAATTCTTCAAAACTGCTTTTTGATTTTCTTTGCCAAAATACAATATAATTGACCGTAACCACCACGCGTCTTGCACAATTGTTCTTCGATAGTGTCGCGTAAAGGACATATAGCTTATTGTTTTTGCATTTTTTTTTATAACAAGTTGAATCAAAAAGCCTTTAAATGTTCTTTTGTGATGACGTCATCCCAAGGTCTGTCAAAAATCTGTCTATTGTTTGTAATCGAGAAAAATTATTCAAGTATATTTGTTTTTTTTCTTCGTTTTGCATTAAATAAATATTTTCTTCATTCATTATAGAAGGTATAGCTAATAAATCCTGCATTGAGATTTTGTTCCCATTGTGTTTCATTATTTGTTCTAAGCAAATCGTGACTTTTTAAAATGTTGCGTACAGTATTATCAGACAATATTTGTGCTTCATATATATCACGATTAATTGTTTTGTCTTTGGATTTAGCCGACAGCGAGTCTCGCTCCAGTTTTTCTTGTTTTTTGAAATATAAAGGTAACAAGACGTCTTTTTCAAACAGTCGTTTGGCTGTTGCATCAAGATAAGGAAAGAATTCTTTTTTACAAAATTAAAGAATTGAGCCATCTTTAGCAGAATTTGTTAAGAATTATGAATCTCAGAAATTTAAAAAAAATTACGGTTTAACAAAGTGTCAAGTAAAGGTATGTAAAATGATGAACTATATCTGTAATCAGGTATGTTAAATAAAATTGTTAAAAAATATGCCGCGAAAGCGCCACACAAACTACTGTTATTCCATTGATAGCAATTTTTGTTGTAAGATAACATGACATTTTGTTGTCCAGTTTCTGCGCTAAATTTCAAGATGAAATGTGTAAACCAATAAAATTCTTTATTATGAAGTGTCCACTCGTACGGAAAATGTTTTGTGTTTTTTTATATAAGAATTAATTCCAATTTCGTTATAATTTATATTCAAGGTATTAATTTTTAAATTTGTTTGAACTTCGTTCTACAGATTCAAACAAATGTATATCTTAGATGAAAAGGAATTTGACGAAGAACGCTTTGGACCTAAACTGTCAAAGCAAAAAAAATGACCGTCATCCAATTTTATCAGCGCTCGCCAGTGTTGACCATCTTCTTTACTTGTTTCATTGTTATAAATAATAAAAGAACCGTTTTTGTTCATGCGTTTAATAATGTCGATATGGGCTGTGGATCGACTTAATTCGTCAAAGCCATACACCTTAAAATAATTCTTATACGCAGGTTGAGAAAAATACGAAATTAAAGACTCATTTAACACATTATTCTTTCAATACTAAAAAAACTTGAAATAAATATTGTTACAACAGCATGTTAAAATATTAACAAATAAAGTTTTTTTATAGTAGGTTCTTCTTTTATTATTCCGTCAATGCTTTTTTTAACAGTTTGTTTTCGCCAAAATTGCCTCGAGTTTTTTAATTAGAGTTGAAGCAGCTGGCAGCTTTTTGTACTAAACGTATCTATAAAACCGTCTGTTTGATCACCTTCTGCTTCAAACCGGCTTTTATTAGGTTGTGATTCCATGACCAAAACTACAAGTTTTGAATGATAATATTTTGCTATACAGTCTTTTTGATCCATATAGTCTTTTTTTAATTTTTCAAAATGATTCTGATGGTCAAAGCAAAGCTGAGGCTCGTTTAAAAGGTGTTTAAAATTGCTATTATTGAAACATTTTTCAATTGAGCTAGAGAATCAAGATTTGCTCGTTTGGAGTTTAATATTTTTGAAGCAATTGGTTCAAGTATTCATCTTTGTATGTTCATCATCTGATATAGGAGAATGTGGAGAGGAGTACGATTTATTAAACTGGCTGTATCTTTTACTCACTTCGTCTAAAGCACATACAACGCAGTTGTTGTGAATTCTTTTAATTATACTGTCTACTCTTTCCATTTTTTTAAATTAAAATTTAAACACATTTTACATTTTTATACTTGTAAAAGTAATTTTCAAAGAAACAGAGGTTATTTATGATTTACTACTCTTTTTTTTTTTAGATATGGTTTATGGATGTCGAATATATTGAAAATACAGAACGACATATATGGGGGAAAAGATGTCTAAGAGAGTTGTGTTCCAATGTTTAATGGAAACAAAATTTATGACGTTCAAATTTGGCCATGTGTACCTTTTGATGAATTAAGTTTCAAGGAGCAAAGTACTTTTAACTTTTGCAATCGTAATATTCACGGATTAACTTATCAACCTGATAATTCCTTTTCTGGCGAACATATCTTTTGTTGTAATACTGACGAATATTTAACTATTTTTAAAAATTATGCAAACAATTTAATATTGTTTAAAGGAGGAGACATGGAAAAAAGTATTCTAAAATCTTTAAATCTCAATTTATATTTCTTTGACTTGAATTATTTAAAATTTCCAAAAGTGCAAAATATGCGTTATTGGTATGGAGAACAAAAATGTGAATATCATTATACTCATTTGACATTTCAAATTATCATTTACATCACTGTTCAAAATATGAAACCAAAATGTTGTTCTTATCATGCAAGATTTACTTCTAATATAGATGAAAATTCATCAAACAATTTTAGAATTTTTAAACTTTTTAAAGGATAACAACTGTAAAAATAAGAATACGTGTACATGTTTTGAAAATGTATTTTTTTTTAAATGAAAATTTTTTCAAATATAATATAATTAAAAAATAACAAATGTTTCTTTTTTATAGAGTGAAAGACAATTTTCAACTCTTCCTTGTTTGCAATATTTCTTTCTTTATGCTTCAAGTAATCGTAAAGTTTGTCGTCTTTCTTGTAAAGAATAGCAGATATTGTAAAATTTCTTTTAAAAAATCAAAACCAGTTTGCTTGCGGAAACAATTCAATTGGCGAATTGTGGTAAAAATTACATTGATTAATAGCTTTGTAAATTAAAACTTTATCTTGCACTATTTTGTATTTTTCAGTTTTTGAAAAATAATCATAAATGCGAATAGGCGTGTATATAGTATAATAACCATTGTGAAAGAGTTTGTCATTAAAACTAAAACGGGTATAATTGGCTTGAAGAGTAAACTTTGAAGGTATGTACTTTTTTCGCAATTCTTCATAATCGCGGTAATGGTTATTCAAATAATCACCATGATTATTAATCAAATAAGGAAACAAAAAGTAATATTTGAGAGAAAGTTTTAATTTGTTTTTCCACATGTAGACGAACTCAGATTAAAGTATTAAAATTTGCAATAAATTCATACCAGCTTATCTTTGTACAATTTATATATCGGGTGTGTTGATTCCTTTTTGATAATTTCTAAAAAAGTTTCATTTATTAGAGCGCAAACTTGATACATTTCCCGAGTCCAATTAAGCGTTTTCTTCTTCAAATGACATGCATTCTCTAAAAGATTTGCAAACAAGTCTATATTGTTATTATAATCTTTCATTATAAAAACATGATAAAGAACCGAATATTGTTCTTCGGGTAAATTTAATTGAAGATTCCATTTTGTTAAATATTCTTTTATAATATTAAGCCAATCTTCATACGTGTGATCCAAATGATGAAATTCTTGAAGTATAGGATGTAGTTCATTATTTGGATAAAACAGTTGTAAGGCTTTCTCTACAGATTGATCGACTTGCTTGCTCGTCATTCTTTTAAAACTGACTGTAATTTAACATTTTCAAAGTATTTATACCCATTGAAATTACCTTTTAAGGGAATAAAAAAAACAATGTTTCTGGTAATAAACTGGTTTTTTTCAAGTTTTTAATAATAATACATTTAAATATCTCAAAAAAAAAAAAATAATTAAATAATGTTTAAAATTAAGCTTCTTCTTCTTCAGTTTCTTTTTTCAATTTTTTATTGCCAGTTTCTTTGAATGGCATTTTCTTTTCAGCTCTTTTAAATTTTGATTAAAATTACGATAACCTTTTTCTTTCAATATGACGTTCATCATCGGGAGGTTCAATTACAGCCCAAATCTTGAGTCTGAATAATGAAACATTTCGTCGTCTTTTGCAATTCTAATTGCAAAATTGGCAAACTTAACTTCTTTATAAATTTTCGTAACGTTGAACGCGTACACATAAGCTTTATTTTGAATAATTTCCAAATCGCTCATTAAA
Source organism: Hydra vulgaris (assembly GCF_038396675.1). Taxonomy (NCBI): domain Eukaryota; kingdom Metazoa; phylum Cnidaria; class Hydrozoa; order Anthoathecata; family Hydridae; genus Hydra; species Hydra vulgaris. The sequence goes on from NC_088926.1 coordinate 33,560,721, forward strand.
TTTTCCAAAAATTTCTTTGTCACTTTACTTTGCGCATGATGTATAAACGCTTGATAGTTGTTTTCGCCGCCTTTTTTATTTAAAAAACTTTTGTCATCTTTACTCGTTTTTATTTCTGCTCTATACAGAAAATGAATTTTTTCTCTGTTTTTGCATTGCTGCCTGTATTTTTCAGGAAGCAATATCCATTCTTCGTCGTTATGATTAGAATAAACCACTTCGTTTTTTGTAAAATGAGATTGACGACAGGTTTTACCGGGCATTTTGAATATTGCCCAGCAATGACATCTTTCTCTCGTTGAATGTCACAAAGCCACAATGTATTTGCAGCCAAATCACCAAATTTCAAATAACTTTTGTCGTTGCAATATGTAATTTCAAAATCAACGCTAGCCATTTTTTTTTTGTTGAATGAAAAAAAATTTTAAACGACTTTTCTTTTATACGTTTTTTTTTCATTGTTTTTCTTTTTTTTAAACAAATAAAATTCAAGATTAAAAAACAAGAATAAAACGAGTTTTTCGAACAATAAGCAACGTACGATTGTTGAACTTTGAACTCGATGACGTTTTTTTTGTGCACTTTTCGCTTTAAAAAAGAGTATAAAAGGAACTGTTTAGTTTAAAAAAAAAACAGAGAGCAAGTTAGCTTGAAAGGTATGTATGCGCTAAAAGTTTAAATGTTTTTTTTAAATGTAATTCTTTAGATACATTGTTTTTTAAATGTTTTTTTAGATGTCAGTTTTGATTGAAGATTTGGAAAACCATTCTTTTTATGCTACTTCGGGTAGCGCCGGTCTTGATTTGAGAAGTACGCAAGAAGTTATTCTTGAACCATTTGAAAAAAAACTTGTTTCGACTGGAGTTTCTATATTTAAAATGGATAACCATATTCAAGGTTTTATAACTGCAAAATCAGGTCTTGCTTTAAAATATGGATTAGTGGTATTCAACTCGCCTGCCATCATTGATTCTGATTATACTCGAGAGATAAAAGTCATGCTTTTTAATAACAGTAAAGAACCTTATAATTTCGAAAAAAAAAGTTTTATTGCTCAAATCACATTTGTACCATTTGTTCGAGCTCAAAAGGTTGAAGTTGAATTTGAAGGTTGTCAATCTTTGTTTCATGTAGCATCAGCCGTTATTGAAAATAAAAGAGTTGGAGGATTTGGATCGACTGGACAATAAATATCATATAAAACTTTTTTTGATTTTTAGAACACAAAATTTTCAAGCATTGCTTATTTTTTTTATTCGTTAACTTTTTTTTTTTTTTCTGAAATTGACAGTTGTTTTTTAATTTTTAAATAAAAAATTTAAAAAAAAAAGTCGGCAGGTATAAAAAAAAGTAACTGAATGTCAAAACTTTGCGACAATTTAAAGGAATACATTTGTAATATCGAATTTTGACAGAAATAAACAATTACAATTTTATAAAGAATAAATTTTTTCAGGATATAAAAAAATGAAATGCAACAGTAGAAACAACTCTGGCAAAGAATGCAGTTTTAATAAAAACGTGGAATGGGCAAAACATAAATGTGAACGTTTGTATATATGGAACCGCGTTTTGATGAAAATCCAAAACATTATGAACATTTCAAAACAATTAGAAAAATTTTGAGAATCTGACAAAGACGACTGGGAAACAAAATGGAGCTCTGGTACAATAACAAAAATTTTAATGGAGTTAAAACACGATATTGAGAGCATTGATAAAAATTTATTAAGTTTATTGTACATGGATTGCATTTTCAAAATAATTAAAAAATGTCACAAAGCCATTTTGGAACTGGAAATTTTAATAAATGAAGAAAATAAATTTATTAAAGAGAGGGATGTTGCCATTTCAAAATATTAGAGCTCTGTTTTCAATACGACTTAAAGGACAAAATGTTGCAAGATTTTAATTATGTAACACGCAAAGAAAAATTTTTAGTTCATAAAAAAATAATAAAATCTGCTCTTGGATCAATTATAAAACTTTTTTTCTAATTGTTTTTAGAATGTCACAATATAATTTAGTATACAAATCTAAATCTTGGAGAAATCTTGCTTGGTTAAACTTTGAACTGTATGAATCGTTTGTCCGTTTGTTCGAGTGTAAAGACGATATGGTGAAGAAGAAAAGCGATAATAGAGAATTATATGTCCGTGTAAAAGGTCATATTCAATCTGAAGTGCAAAAGCACTTTGACCACGACGGAATATCTTTAATAAATATTATTTTAACAAGTCTAAATGATGTTATTGTGGAATATAATCGAAGTATTAAATTAAATCAAGATTTACTCCAAAACTATTCTTTGTACGCTTACGAAAAAATATTGTTAAAAGAAAATGATATTCCAGAAGAGAAAATTGACGAGTTTAAAAACTCGTGTCGAGAATATCGCAAAATGATTGAAGAAAATAGTAAACTCGAGTTTGAAAAATTTGTTAGAAATGATTTGTATTTAATGTATTGTAAAATTATGAACGACATTATTAATCTTTAATATATGTATCTATAATAAAAAATTTTTTTTAGTCAAGCAAAAATAAAAGTTATCAATTGTTCTCTAAAGCACCGAAAGAAAGAATATGTTTTGAAAACAAAAAAGGGTTTACCATTGTGAAAAGTTAATAGAAAATGGCTATACTAATAATTATTTTTCCATCAAAGTGCAATTTTAATAATACACCTGTCGGTCGCCAATTCATAAAAGATATTGATATGACATGATTGGTTTGTTTGTTTATGTCTTTGTCAGTGTCGAAAAATGATCGTTTTAAAACGGTACAGTTTTGTTGAAATGATTTGGAAATTTAATAAAGTTTGTTCTTTAAAATTTATTCAACAGGCGGCTTTGAAATGTTTACAAGAAAATTATAGCACGGACATTTATCAAGTTTCTATTTCAAATTTTGACGACTGGGTTAAATTATTTACTCTCGAAATGAAATGTTTAAATTTGACAAATGTTGAAATTTTGATATTATTACAACACTTTAAAAACCGTTGTCCGTTTTATTATTGTCAAAGTTTTGATGCTTTTTATTTTTATTATAACAATTATAAAAATAAAGAAAAATGGTTGACTGAAATAAATGAAATAATAAAAGATGTTAAAAATATTGAATGGTGCTGATGATTAAATTTTTTGATTATTTTATTGACTTTTATAAAAATAATGTGTCTTCTCCATATCACATGTCGGAAGAAAAATTGAACAATTTTGCGACTCTTATACGAACAAAATTGCTTTTGCTCAGCTACATTAAACGAAATTCGAGTTTCCATGCTGTTGTGTGAAGACAACGAAGACACGTGGCAAAGTTTTTTCATGCACGTTGTTGATTTTAACGAATATCCGCAAAATTTAAGAAGGATTGTTTTTCAAACGATAAAAGAAAATTTTGGCAATTATTTTAATGAAAACTTTGACAATTTTTATACGTTTTATAATTCGGAAATTTTTGAAAAATGTAATTTTTTAACCAAGATGAACGATAATATTGCCAATTGGAACGAACAACTAAGTTTATTTGTATATTGTTATTTAGCTTATAATTATTTAAATAATTTTTAATTTTTTTTAGATGATTAACAAACAAATAATTATTGAAAATGTAATCAATTGTCAAACGAAGGAAGAATTTGAAACTTATACAAAAAGTCTAAATCCAGAAGAAATAATATTTTTGACAGCTTATTTGTCTTCTTTAAATAATAAAGCTTTTTTGCAATGATAAAATCATGTATTTTTTATGGTTTGTAAAATTTTTATTTTTGATTACGTTTCAGAATGGTATGGCTTAGTCAACTAAAAAAAAATGAAACTATCAAGTGAACAAAAATTAGCACTTAAATGGCTAGATGACGGAGAAAATTTTTTCATAACAGGCGGAGCCGGCTGTGGAAAAAGTTATTTAATGATGCGATTGCCAAAAGTGACCAAATTTATAAACAAATGACAGTCACAGCAAGTACAGGCATAGCCGCCTATTTCTAAAAACGAAATACCGTTCATTCTTTTGCTGGAATTGAAACTGGCACCAAAAGTGATGATTATTATATTCGGTACATGCATCCAGAAGTACACAAAAGATGGTTACAAACAGATGTCCTTATTATTATTTGACGAAATATCAATGATAAACGCTGAAACTTTTGATTTATTGCACCGATTCCGTTGTAAAATTAGAAAATGTGAAGACGAGTTATTTGGAGGGATCCAAGTCATTGTGTGCGGTGATTTTTATCAATTAAAACCCATTGTCGGAAATTATGCTTTTCAGTCTTCCATTTGGAAACAGTATATTGTAAAAGTGCTCAATTTAACAACGTGTTTTAGACAGAAAGACGACTTGCAATTTTTCAATGTGCTCAACGAGTTACGTTTAGGTCAAGTGTCTGCCGACTCGATAGAATATTTGACAAAAAGGCATTTTATTAACGAGGATTCAATCAACGACGAATATACGCGTTTGTTTTTTAGAAATTTATCTGTTCAATTTTATAATCATAAGAAAATGAAAGATATTAAATATAAAGAATTTACTTTTTATTCCAAAATCTGCATAGAGATCCAAAAGCGACGGCGTTATTCCGAATTCCTACATTTCTCACCGTTAAAGTCAATGCGATTGTTATGCTGATTAAAAATATAAATGTCGAAGAAGGTTTGTGTAATGGTGCAATTGGAAAAGTCATTCAAATTGAAAATGACGGATTGGATATTGATGAACAATAGTGAAATTAAAATTGAAGCGGTGAATGAAGATATTTTAGACAATGTCCATTCGACCATTGCTTCTCGTGTTGGAATTCCGCTGCAATTAGCCTTTTCGTTAACCGTACACAAAGCGCAATGAAGCACCATGAAAAAAATAGTTTTTGATTTTAATGAAAACGCATTTAACCCTACTCTTTATTCGTTCGTTGTCGAGAGTTTGCAATATAAACGATGTTTATATTTTGCATAAAAATAAAGATCAACTTGAAAAAAAATATAAAGATTAATCAACTTGTTAACGATTATTATCAACAATTTGTAAAATAATTTTTTTTTTTTAGATATAAACAATGAATTTCAAAGAAACTAAAAATGAAGAAACCTTAAAAAATGGAAACATTTATAGCGAATACTTTTATTACATCATGGACAACTATAGAACGGAAAATGTCATTGAAGAAAAAGAATTGAATTATCAACTTCAATCACCTGATGACATTGTTGTTCATATCAACGAAAAAACCCAACACGGTTTTGAAATTGAACTTGACAAATGCAAATCTTTATTAGAAGTATTTCAAAATTTTCTTATCGCTTTTAATATTGTGACATTATGTGCCAAAACCATCGATAACGGTTGGTCCAAAATAATAAAAAGGTGCTACATTCTCCTGTCTATTTCATTAAGCCGTTAACAGGACTTGTAAATTTCCAGTATATTAAAGATAACAATATCCGTTCTGTATTTAATATTTAAGAAGAATGACAGTCAATGGCGCATCATCAGATTATGCAATTTTAAAGTCAAAAGTCTAAGTCGAATCATCAGAAACCACAATGTCAAACTTAAGGAATTTTAATTTATCTGGAAAAAGAAAAATGAATGAAGAAGACAATGATGAAAAGAAGTTTTGCAAACATCGAAAAAACAAAATTGCAGATGTATGCCATAAATATTATAAAAAAGATAAAGACAAAATTGCAAAAAAACAGCCTGGATGCTGAAAAAAATAAAGACAAAATTGCAAACAAACGGCTTGAATATTATGAAAAAAATAAAGACAAAATTGCAAAAAAACAGCTTGAATATTATGAAAAAAATAAAGAACAAAATTGCAAAAAAACAGCTTGAATATAATGAAAAAAATAAAGACAAAATTGCAAAAGCCGTTTTTGAATATTATGAAAAAAATAAAAACAAAATTTCAGAAAAACGACTTGAACACTATGAAAAAATAAAAGTCCATATTTCAGAAAAATATCATGAAAAAAATAAAGACAAAACATTGGACGAATGGGGAAGGAGAATGGAATCGTCCACGTGACGACGGGAATGTTTCGTCGTCCGACAACGTGGACAGTTTTAAATTATAATCAGAAAAAAAAAATGTTTTTAAGATACAGCAGTTTATTTGATTCGGGTCTTTGTTTTTATGCTGTTAATGATCGGCTTGTTAAATTCGAAAATGGAAAACCAACACCTTAAAAAAATGGAATCTTAATTCTTTGAAAACGACTTGTTTCGGATTTTCGTTCTTGAAGCAGAGAAATATATCAAATTTTATTTGAAAACACCGAAGATGGTCACTGTACTCGGCCTTGCAATCTTTAAAAAATAAATGTTACAATACTGACATATGAACATCTTTTAGAATTTTTGCGAAATATTTCACGAACCTCCTTTTGACAAATTAAATTTTAAAATTTTTAGTTTGAGAAAGCAAACAAAAAGAGTTCGGCTTTTACATCCTCGATTAAAATCGCAATACAAAAAAAAATTGGAATTATTACTTGAAATTATTTCAAAGTGCAAATATAACAAGAGAAGACCAAAATCCCTACAAAGACTTTCTTTCAGAAATCGAACATAAGAAAAAGCGAACGAAAAAAAAATGCTGACAACACCATTAAAATTTGCATAGTTAAAAACAAGAATAACTTTCACGCACTAAGTATGCTTAACGAAAATTATACGTTTTCCATGAAAAGGAATTTATCACTGCGAGAAGTGCGGACAAAAATTTACAGCAAAAAATTCGCATAAAAAAATTTGCAAAGGTTTTTACGTTCCTGACAAGTTTATTTATAATGACAAAAGGACTTATTACGAGCCACAAGATCAATTTATTAGAGAAAGTCGAAACTGTTTTCCGTTTTTCATTACTTATGATTGTGAAACGGCTATTTTACAAAGTAATAACATTGCTTCAGATACAATAACGCCGTTATCAGAATTAAGTTATTATTGCCACAGCGTTGTTATTCAGTGTGTAAATGAAAGTTTAGCAAGAGAATGTTTTGGCTTGGATATTTTTGGAAATATTATCACACAGTGGGTGTTTTATTATGAAAACACAATAGATAGTCTTCAAAAAAATCCTTTAAACGAATTGCCTCTTTGTTTTGAAAATGCCATCTCGATTTTACAAAAGACTCATAGAGACAATTTGTGGGAAAAATTAAATAACACAAGAGATACTTGTGAAAATATAGAACAGTTAAAATTAGAGTTGCGAGTCTTTGATATTTTTATTTTAGCAGATACTTTGGTAAGATTTTCATATCAAATTTTGAAACCTCGCTTTGAATTTTTAAATATTTCAAAGGAAGATAGAAATTTAATATGGGAAAAAGAAAATCAGTTGTGCAGTATCTGTCGACTCCCGATAGATAAAATATCATATATAGATATATAACAAACCGCCGACTCTTCAAGAATTTGAAATGCAAAACCATAACAATATTAAAATTTTTTCTGATCACCGTATTCGAGTTGTCAATTTTATATTTAAAAAAATATCCAAGTTAGAATTGTTTATGACTCCTAAAAAAGTTCAAAATTACTTGATATCGAACAAAGCTGAAAAAATTAAAACTGATCTCTATCAAATATCTTTATGTTTTTATATATGTTGCAAATGGTGAACTGCTTTCGTTCTTACAGAGTAAAAAACGGATTATTACGAGTCGATTGGTCCGAATAACAGCTTATGATATTATATCTCATCTTAAACTTTTATGTACGCTCATAATGGATGAAGAAAAAATAAAAATATGGTTTGAAGGTGACGAAGTTGATATTATTCATAATCAACCTTATTTTTTAAACAATCTCTTTCAAAAATGTGTGTCTGAATTTTCTGTCCCATCGATATATTTACAGAATAACGAAATTGATCCTGTCACATTTTTATATTTTATTTCAAAACTAAATTTTTCATATTCACAATTGTGGTTTCAATGCATGGTCGATATTGAAAACAAGTATGAAACCGAAATTGTATTTGACAACTTAGTTCGAATAAAAGATGCGCGAGAAAAACTATTTGCTCGTTGTAATTTGTTACTTTTTACTTTTGAAGACTACGCCGTTATTGATCACGATCATTTTACTGGTGAAATTTACGGACTCGCATGATTTTTGTAACAAGAACTTGGGCAGAACTGATAATTATTTAGCTTGTCCCATTTTTGCCCATAACGCTTCCTTTGATAACCGGATAATGATTATGGAAGGGTTAAAAAAAATACTCGACATTCCTTTATATAATCATTGCGCTGATTCTGAAACAGAATCTTTCGACGCATTATTAAAATATAGCAACATGGAAAACGTATTTGTTATTGCAAAAAACACAAGCAAACTGAATATAATATGTATAGGAAAACATATAAAATTTGTCGATACATTTAAGTTCTCAATTGTTGGTTCATCAAGCTAGTAGTATGATTTCCAAAAAAGCTCAGCGTGAAATTATAAATACAATGACACGTTATTTTAGAACGTTTTATCCACAAATTCAAAATTTAATTTTCGATGATGAATTTACAAATTGCTTTATCAAACTCTGTTCCCTACTCACAAATTAATGACGAACTGTTAAACATAAATACAAAAGTGTGCCTCCGATAAACTTTAGCCAAAACGATCTAATGAAATCTAAAAATTTGGAAGAGGAAATAAAAAAAATTAAAGATTCATACACGACAGTTTCAAAATTATGGAGTTTTTCAGAAATAAAAAATTTAAAATCGTTATTGCAAATATATACATTTTTTTGGATACTGTGGCTGGCTTCTGTTGTATGATTGATTTTAATGAAAGAACTTTTAAAAATACCAATTTTCGTATATTGCCTCATCTAAGCATGTTTAGTTTTACAAGTAAATTAAACTCTACAAAGAGTTTAATTCAAATACAATACCCTCCAACACCTCAACATCAACAAATGATTGAAAATAGTGTTCGAGGAGGAATGTCTAACAACGGAGCACAACGATACGCTTTAGACACTGATTATTTTGATTCGAAAATCGAAGAATTGAATTTAAATAATAACATAAGAGGTTGTTTATTATTTATGGACGAAAACGGACAATATGGAGGAGCTCAATTAAAATCTTTACCTTTTCAGATGAAGTATTCGCTCGATTATGAGTGTGGGTGACTTAGGCAATGTAATAAAAAAATATTATCGTAATAACCCGAACGGTTTTTCTACTGGCGCGTTGGTACATTGCAAAATTGCGATGGACCCTGCATATCAAGAAAAAGTAGGAGGTTTTTCTCCCATGGTTGAAAAAGATTGTATTCCGTTGGAAAATTATTCTCCGTCAGAAATAATGGCAAAACGTTACTTGAAAGCAAACGGGTGTTACGGCATCGGAAAAAAGCAAAACTTTTAAATTATTAATGAAATTAGGTCCGCACGAAACATGCGAATTTTTAGACACCTTAATATGGTTAACAAAATCTTGCGGTTGCAAAATTTTAGAAATTTATAAAGTTTTACGTTCTATGGAGATATCCTCTTGCTCGAGACATGGTAAGGCAAAATATAGAACAAAGAAAAGAAGCTGTTAAAAATAATGATAAAGTCAAAGACGCCATTTCAAAATTAATGACAAATGGCCACTATGGTACTTTGTCAAAACAAATAATAACCAAATTAAATGTGGGATTTTTTAGTTCACGAAGAAAAAGTTTTACAAGATTTAATAAATAATATACACGAAATTAGAAAAGTTTTAATAGTTAAAGGATTTTCAGATCAAGCTATTAAAAGTTTACTGTCATCTCAAAATTTATTATATAATAAAAATCTTAACAATATAGAATCAAATCGTTATAAACTGGATATTTTTAAAAAAAAATTATAATTGACCGATACGAAACTGAAGACTTTACTTATGACAAATATTTTAGAGATTTGTTAATCATTTTCAAGCACAAATTTGCAACACAAAAAGCATCTTGATGTTAAATAACAATGGAGAAATGGGAGATTTATTCGATCTATTAAAATCTGACGATGATTCGATAAAATCATCTCTAATTATAAAATCGTCAGATAAATGCAACATGAAAAACAAATCATTAAGAATTGTCGCTTCACAAATTTTATCTTTTGCCAAACTCAATGTCGGTCGTTTTAGCTGGGATCTTGGAGAAGCTTTGCGGAAACATGGAGCAGAAAAACATTTAGTTATAACAGATACAGACTCTGGCTGCTTTTTTATTACTCAAAAAAAAGACGAAGAAGAAAAAACTTTTTTTCGACACAAAGTCGAAGAATGGTTAAACAACTCGAAAATTGGACAAAAATGGATGGACTATTCAAATTATCCAAAAGACCACCCCTATTATTCGATCAAGAATGCAAAAGAAAGCGATCATTTTCAAAACGAAATTCCGCCACCACAGTTTATAGTTCAAACATTTGCTTTAGGGCCAAAAATGTTCCAAGTGTTCATTCTAACAGAAATATGGAAAATAAGCATAAAAACCGTGCAAAAGAAGTGCCCAAATTATAAATTAGTGCCATCTAATTATATAAACGCGTACAATACATATCGAGTAGAAAAATATTTTAGAAATTTACCAGATCAACTTGATAACAGAAATTCAACCTATTCAACAAAATAGAATGTCTGTCAATTTTAAAAACATTAGTATAAATCAACACACCATTGGTTTTCTAAAAAAATTTACTCAAAAAAACTACGTTTTTGATGATGATGGTATACTTACCGAAATTCGAGACTGTAACCCTCTATCCCATTGTTGATGCAAATCTCAAAGTTTTACCCGACATTGAAAAATTTTGTAGTGATGAACATATTCAACATTTGCTAAACATTGAAAAAAATATAATTAAACAAACCAAGCATTATAGTAATGACAACGTTTAATAAAAATATTTTAATTCCAATATTATATAATTTAAAATCGGACATTTAAAAATTTTTTGTTATTATTCAAAATGGAGTGTGCTCTCTGTGATATTACTGAAAAATTGGCACACATTTCAAATCTGCAAATTAATAGAGATCTCGCAAAAGGAGAAACAAATTATAAAATTTTAAAAAAAATATTAGAAAATGTATTGGAAGACTCCAAATTATTGACTTTTGTTACCTTTTGGAAAAGTATTCACGAGAAAATTGCAAATAAAAATAGATTATGTGAAACCCATGCACAAATGTGTGTGTCGACATCAAAAACCGTTGTTTTAATTTCAAACTATAGTGCAAAACGAATAAAATTTGAACGACAAATACAACCTTTAAAAAGAGAATTGTCGCATCTCAATAATGCTCTCGGTAATAGTTTACTTGCACTACATCTTGTCAACGATGGTATTGTAAGTCAAGAAAGTGACATCTTTGACAGCAAAAACAACGTTATTCGTATAATTGCGACACTGTCGAACAAATAAGAAACGGATTGGAAATAATGGTGAATGCCAGTTTTCAAAAAAAGACGTTAACGACGATATTAAATTGGAGAACAAAAAAACTTTTATTTGGAAATTATTCTTAGTGTTTACAGTATTCTTTTGAGTTTTGTTAAAAAAAAAAATGTTTAAAAATAAATACTGTTTGAATATAAGTACTTGATTTTTTTTAACTTTTATTTTTTTTGAGAAAAATAAATAATATTATGAACTCGACAGCATTTTACTGCTTAACAGTACGAGCAAAAATGCAACAAATGTTAACAGACATTTCACGAGGTATAGCGAGCGAATGGAAAAGATGTGCCAGTTATTTAAATGTAAGCAGACACGAAATTGAAATGATTGACAATGGTGGTAATAAAATTAACGGACAAAGCTTACGGCATGCTCAAAGATATATGCGAAAACACAGCAATATGAATATGATCATGTGAGCTGCATTTGCCATGGGAAGAAACGATTTAAAAAATACAATTTTAACTCGATACTATTAACTTTTTTGTACTATATTATAAATTGACTTGAAATAAAAATGATTGAAAAAAAAAAGTTTTTTTCTAACAAAAAAAAATGGACAAGGATGAAAACTAAAATATCAGACACTCTAAATCAAGGTTCGAAAACGTTAACAGAAATTTTGAAAGAAAAAGGTTTTGACAGTTTTAAAATTAAGAGGAAAATCCAAAGAGCCAAATTGTCCAAATGAAGCTCCAAAGTTTAACATTTTTAAACCATGCAAAGATGTTTATCCTGAAAATACAATTATAACTGGACCGACTAATAGCGGAAAATCGACCATGGCTCGCGATTTAATTCACTTAGGAAAATATCCTGATGCAGAAATGGTATTTCTAATTCAAATGAGAGAACCGAGCGAAGCACAGCACAAAATATGTCAAAACATTATAAATTCCCCAAAAAATAATTTACAAGCCTACGATATTTTAACAGTCGACGGTCCTGAAAAGTTAGACGAAATTGTTCAACGCGTTATCGGTTTTTCCAAAGACAAATTTGGAATTCAAAAATAGTGACTCGTTTATTAAAAACAATATTATTTTTTGACGACATTAGCACTTTTTGTTTAAAGAGTCAACAATATGTAAGCGCGTGCACAAGCGGATCACATCACGGTGTTGGAACGATAACAATTTTTCATTCGGTTCCTTTTAAACAAGAATTTCGTCTTGGAATAATTTATTATCGCATTATGATCCATTAAGTACACCTTTGATAACAACAATGAAATTGAAAAAATATTTAAAAACGATTTTCCATCGTGTGGAAAAATGAATCACGCAATAAGTGATTTATTAAATAAAGAAACATCCAAACCTCTCGGTCATTTGGCTTTATTTAAAAAAAATTGCTCTTTTGCAAGATTGAGAACTAATATTACTAACATTAAAGAACAAAAAGTATTTATTCCGGTCGATATTCAGGGTCAATTAGATTTTGACTATAACGGAATGAGTGTCAATAAAAAAATTATAAGTTTTCAATCGTTTACGTATGCAAAAACTCCAAATTTTAAAAATTATTATTATTTAAAATCTTATCAAAATACTTTTCCAGGTGGAGAAAACAAAGAAGAAATTGAAAAACCTCGCGAAGAAGTGCAAAAACCAGACGAAGAAGTGAAAAAAAATATAAATATCGAACAACCGATAAAAAGAAGGAAATGGAGTGACAGCGAGAAAGCAGCGTATATTTAAAGAAATTAAAAGAAAAACGTTATGAATAACTCTCTACGAGACGACTCTTCAGAACGAGAATCTTCAGAATCAGAACGAGATTCTTCTGAATCAGAATGAAATTCAGACAATTGAGTGGGACAGCGATGAATTTTTCGAACTATTACAAAGCGAATTTCCAACAATGTAATGTCATAAAAAGAAAAAAACAACAAAACGACAAGACATGCGAAAAAAATTAGCTGTACGCGGAAAAATTTTAATTACAAAAATGACAAGACGAAAAGATAGTGATGAAAACGAAATGAAAATATGGATAAAAGAAATTTTAACTCTATTAAACGCCGTAAAAATGCTCAAGTGTGAGTTATTATCTGACAATGAAAGATTACAAATCAAAAACGCTTTTCAAGATAACGTATGTCTTGAAATTAAACTTTTTGTGAAAGAGTCGTTATATCCGTACCCAAAATTTAACGAAAACGGGAAATTGGTTGTGAAAAAAGAAAAAATGAAGGAAAGAAATCAAGCGATATCTGATTTTGTTTCTGATAATTATAACGTATTAAAAGATTATTTCAACTCTACTCGTTTCAAACGTTTTCACGAAATAATAAATTATTCTAATAAATTAATATCATTTGATACCATACAACCTACAAAAACTGTTATCGATTTGTTAAGACAACAATTTGATTCGGATTACAATAAAGAACTTTATTATACTAAAGATAATTTATATTTTTTACATTATGAGTAGATATAAACCCTACGATTTTTGGTCTCCTTTACTTACTCTTCGTAAAATTTTATCTCAAAACGCTTTTAGTACCGATATTTATAAAAAAAATAGAGCTTTAGAAGAACATCTAGAAAATAACACATCGGATAACGCAACAAGTGAACCGCAAGGCGAAAATAATCCAAATATTTCTTCGACATTGAATTTTTACGATTTGTCTCAATCTTATAATTATGCCGACAATATAATTTAGAAAATAGGCTCCATGGCGAAATTCAATTTCAGCAAAGTATGAATAAAATTTTACCTGTGGAAAATTTACTTAATGGCGACGTAGCGGAATATAGCGGATCAAAATGGAAACTCTATATAAACGTTGGACAAGATCCTTATGCTTTTAGTCAAATTTTATCCCAAAATAGACAAAACGAATTTAATTCGCAAATATGATCAAAAAAATATCTAAAGCGAGACTTTACGGTTGATGAGAAATTCGCAAAAATTTAATTTTTCCGATAACAACAACCCAATAGAGTCGCAACAAAAACACTCTTTGGTTCAAAACAGTTTAAACCGACTTCCTCACTCTGCTCTCACCAAAAATATTGAACAAACTCGCTCAAAAATTTACGTCTTGACACCGTTGGATAAATTTTTATTTGCAAACAAAATGCCCGAAAAAGTCTGAAGTCGTTACATTATTAGCAAACAATCAAGATTTGAAACAGCAAGAACTCCAAAAGTATAATATCATTGATCACTTGATAGATATGTGTCAAATCAAATAAATTATCAATACGGATCTCATGAAATAACTTTAAAAGTGTACAAACCTAGAACAGAAAAAGCTACTTTGAATAATTTAAAAATTTACATTATATATTTATCGAAAGTTGTAGACGTAGACGAATCGTTGGCAAACATTATACAAAATCTAACAAATAACACTTTTGAAAAAATAAACGATCCTAAACAGTATTCGTTTTATTCAAACAAATTTAAACTTGTTAACATCTCCAAATACTATTGGAAAATTGAGATTTGTTGCTGACTATTATCAAATTAAACATCTTACCTTTGCTAAACTGTGGAATTTTATTCAAAAATACAACTTGCCATTTCGCAACGAAAAAAAATTAACTTTGGAAGTTTCATACGAAAACTTGACTAGAAAGTGAACCTTATACTGTACTAACGTCAGCTTTTTTTAGAATCTGATCCAGATAAACACTCGAACCTCAGCCGAAAAAGCATTTAATATATTGTCAAAATCAAAATCTTTGGTCAACTCGTGGCTTGTAAAATACGCTGAAATGTTTAGAGGCGACGAATATGATATTTTAAAAGAATATATTCGTAAAAATCATTATTTGTTACAAAATCAAAATATATACGAACTTTTGATATCCAACTATAATGAAAACGCTGTTAGTAACACGCCCATTGGCGAAAATATGTTGTATTTAACATTTAAAACTTTCTTTCCGAAGTTCCTTCTTTACCGTTTCGAGAAACTGACGAAGTTGTACTGCTTAAAGAAAATGTATTTCAACACGTGCAAGATTATGAAATGTTTTTGAACGAAATGATCAAAAATTCAAATCAATTTTATGATGTCGAACCCAACATGAAACAAAAATCATTACTAGAAATGATGATAATAATGGGTACATTGTACAATTCTAATCTTGCACGTTTAAAACCCTTATTAATCGCTTATAAAAATTGCTTTGATATATCACTTTACGATGATAGTGTTGAAATATTTATATCCATGTTAAAACAAGACACGGCGTTGCCAAAAGAGACAAAGCCTACATTTATCCCAAGTATCTTCTTCCGCAAACGTTTCCATCAGATTCGCTTTTATTTTAGAATTAAAAAAAGAAGAACCCTTTGAAGAACTGGCAGCTCAATTCACTTACACCAAAATCAACTTCTAGCGAAAAACACAAAGCAACTCAAATTAAAAAAGTTAAATCGGAACCAAAATACAAGTTGAGAGATAAAAAACTGAAAAAATGAACGAAAATTTGCGAGACAAAATTGACCATTTAGTAACAAAACGAATACAAGACTCTAAGTCGTTTATTTGGATTAACAAATACAAGTCAAGTTAAAAAGGTTTTGACGCAATTCGACTCTATAAAAAAAAACGGCACAGATTTGAAATTATATGAAGAACTTAATCAATTACTCGCCAATTCTATTTTTGCAAAATGGGAAGGCATGATTACCGCATGGTCCCATCAAACATTATTATTTAAAAAAACAGCAAACGCGTTTTTAAAAATACAAGCTCCAAGAAGGCATATGTTTATGAAACTCACCGTTATTCGTACGAAAATGCGCACGAATATTTTCAAGCTGATTTGGCTGACATGAACAGTTTTAATTTAAATTTCGGCCAGTCCCCATCGACCTGAATTTTGTTTGGTTGTTGTAGCAAGCGGAGTATCTCGAAAAGTTTATTTAAGAGCGACCAAAAATAAAAGCGCTGAAAAAGTGTTGAACAGTTTTAAAGTTATATTTAAAGATATTGACAGACCCGACAATAAAAACTTTATATATTTGCAAACTGACCAAGGAACAGAGTTTTTTAACAACAAAATGAACAATTGGTGCGAAAAAGAAAATATACATCATTTCCATTCTAAAAATTATGGCAAAGCTTATTTGGCCGAAGCAGCTATCGGAAGATTAAAATTGCTGTATCAAAAATTGGCAAAATTAGGCCAACTAAAAAAACACAATTGGAGTAAATTTCTTGAACAAATGGAACAAAAATTAAACAGTCAAGAAAAAGTAACCACGGGCATTAGCCCTGAGGAATTGGATGTTAATGACGCAAACGGTAAAGCGTTACGCATGATAGATGAATACGCTTTCAGACAAAAGACGACAATACGCATTTAAATCAAACATGTTAAACAGAGTTGAAAAAGAATACAAAAACCAAAAATTAAAAATTTTAAAGCCGTTGACGGTCGGAACAGAATGTTATTTAAGAAAATATAAAAAAGATCCACAAGACACGTTTAGCAAATCTTCAACTCGCGATTGGAGTTATTCGGTTTTATAAAAAGTTATCATTTTAAAAGTATCCAAACGCGCCAACCCGTCAGTAGACGGTTACTTACCGGTTTATATATATAAAGTAGGTCGAGTAAACGATTTAAATACGACTTGTAAAGTAAAAAGAGAAGATTTGTTTCCGATTGACGAAAACGATAAAGACATTTATTATAAAAACTTTGACGAATATATAAACACATTTTACAAACCGTTGAAAAAATCTTTACATAAAAAACTCAAAATAAAATGAACAACTTGACTTTTGATGATGTTTTGGATTTGAATAAATATAATTGTAGTACTTTTTATTTTAACGAAATTAAAAATAAAAACGAACAAAGTACGCATTATAATGTTTTGAATGATTTTACTCTACCTTTATCAGCTAACGATTTAGATGAACCTAATTTTAAAAATAACACAGTTGTTCATTTAATGTCAATGGACGTTCCTACAAATCTAACTCGTATAGACGAAAATTTGTCGATATCAGAAAATAATTTTGGTTCAAGTATGGAATCCAATTCGACTATTAAACAATGGTTAATAGACGTGCAAAATGATATGATTTCAAATCCAACTCGAAAAATTCCGTTTTATCTTTTAACAAAAAAGATTGTCTTGTATGTCAATCATTCGACTTTGCCTGGCAATACTTTCCCTTGTTACGACATATTAGATGTAGAAAATATAAACTATAAACATCTTAATGAACTTAATTCCGTCATACCTGACATTAAATTCTAGGTTCGTTAACAGTAAGTCCTTATCAAGATGATTTTTTCATAAGGCTTCAAACTTTCAATACATTTAAACAGAAAGCTTACGTTATCGGACTTTTTCTCAAATTATCACAACAATGAAAAACTTGCAATTTCAAAATATTTAAATTTAAAATATTTGTTTGATTCTAACACGCATCTGCGTTATGTAAATAATAGCGAAAACACAATTATTTCAAAATTTCCGTTTGGATAAAGACAATGTTAAGTTGTTATTACAAAGTTACTCTTTCATCAACGTTCCCAACTATAATTTTTTATGGTAAAAAGAAAATCAATGAAAATAATCCTTCCGGACTGTATCCTATCCGTTCGACCGTCGATCCATCCAAATCCTGGGAACGCGGATTAAGTTATTTTGGTTTTTTTTCAAACAGAACAACTAATGCTCAATTTGCAATAGAAGACTTTACAAATTTGTTACAATACGATTACAATGTCACTAAATCAAGATATGACAATTTGTATAATTTTTCTTTATCAACGCAAAATAGCAAAAACTTTTTAATCTATGTTAAACATCCCAATGTGACTGCAGGAGATATAAACAAACTTTCACCTGAAAAAGATGTCATTTTAGACAAAACAGAAGAAACTTTTGTTCGCCCTTTTATACATATTATGATTACGCCTAAATATGGGGGAGCTGTTACTTAAAAATGCGTTAAATGTAATGGTACCCGACACGAGCGATTCGAATATTTTAAGTGTAGACTTGGATGTTTATGTTAATAATTTATTAAGCAGGTCAGAAAGCGTTAAATCGTCCAAAATGAAACACATTGTTCCTTGGCAAATTGCATTTTTTTTATTAAAAATAATAACAAATACAAACACTATTAAAACTGTTGGCAACGTATTCAATATCGAAACAGAACTTACTTCTGTACCTATTTCTATTAACGCGTTGTGGAAAATTTTGGAACAATCATGTAAACACTGATACAAATGAAAAACAGTCTGTAATAGATTTGCCGTTTTCCTTAAAGCGGCTTTTATATCTATATCGACAAAGTATCTTTACATAAGCTCCTCAGCGACAGGATTTGAACCTACAGAGCTATTAGCAAGTTTTTATCAAATTTTTTTTCCCAAAACAAACGAGCGAAAATATTATCGATTTAGTTTGCAAGATATACCGCTTTCTTCTTACCAATACCTTTTTTTAACGTTGAACAAATTATATCGCCTGAACGGGAACTAAAAATGATGGATATTTTTACAGCTGCTCTAAATTATAGTTTACCTAATAATTTACTCAATTTAAATTTAAACAATATTGCATTCAAAGATTTTGTTTACGAAGGAACTGATCCTAAAAGCAATCAAATTTTATTACGAGGTTATGATATTTTAAAAAATCGCTCTTGCATTCCTGCTGACAAATTTAACAACTTTTATTCCTTTTGGTGTCAACCTTCATTTGAAAGACGGTTATTATCGCCAAAAAAAATAAGTTTGTCACTCTTAAATTCCCACGCTGAAAGAACAGTTGAATTGAAATCGAATTCGTACTCACCTTACCATATTTTAAATCAAAATAATTTACCATTGGGAACACCCGATCTGTCTGCCACTCCGTTTCAAGTTTTACCATCAAACTTACCTTTAGATGTGTATAATATTGTCACAGCTGATTTATCTTTAATTGCAAAATATAACGCAGAAACTTTTATCGAAGTTTTACTCTATTGCGAACCAACAAAACCCATTTACTCTCCTTCGATCAAAGTACCACTTTTAACTACGGCCTCTTTTGAAAGAACTACTACACCCAGTTACAAAACATGGTTAAACGGATACAAAAGTCATATTAAACATTAAAAACCCAAAAGAATTGACGTTTTATAGCTTCATCGCTCAACGGTCAGTTTCTCTCAAAAAAATTCGAGTAACGCGATCATATCGTCTTGGGCAAACAGTTTACCGTTGAAAAATATCATTTTAAAAATGTATCAACCGCTTGCAAACAACGCGATTCCTTACACGCTCTTATTACAAAGAGATCAATATAGCTTAACCAACGAGATTAACCCGTTTACAATGTCGGTCAATCAAAGTATTGTTAACTATATGAATCAAGATTTTAAAATTCCAAAAAGAAAATTCTCTTTTTAAGGTGCGCATTAACACAAATAAGCAACTTTAATAACACTGTTTCAAACTTTCCGAATAGCGCAGATAATTATATTTTTTATCAAATGTGATCATGCAACCAACTGCGGCATGTATTTAAACAGAAAATTTGATTCAAATATTGTCTCTTTTTTAATTTTGCAGACTATAACAACTCTACACAAGTAACAGTTAATATCGATTTTACAAAAAATCGCAAAACCGAAATTCAAGGACAAATAGCGACATTTGACATTGTCGATATCGGCGATTGGAAACAAACAAAGTGGTCTTTTTTAAATTCAAATAAAGAACCGCTTACCTTTTCCAATATAAGTAGCACAGTTTATTTCAATCCGACTTTAAAAATACAAATGGTACCAATTTACAACTAAAATTTAATCAAACATCATGCCGTTTAAAACTCTTGGAACACGTTATAAAAAAAATTTGATCGACTGCGATATTGAACTGTCGATTAATCCAAACTATAAAATTAATAAATTGAAAAATCATATTGCGCGTTTGAAAAATCAACTCTTACAATATCCAACAAAAACCGACGTTGAAAATGTAAAATTGGAACTTAATGAAAAATGCAAAATATTAAATAAACAAAATAATTCAGAATCGAACGATCAAATAAAGCAATCCGATCACTCAATACCTTCTGAACCAAAAAAAAACAAAAAAATTTATCGGAAAAGAAAAATTGAAGAAGTTTCTGAAAATAGCAATTCGTCTGATAGCGACACTGAACACAATAGCAAAAAAAATAAAACAAACACTTTATATAAAACCGGTTTCCCCAGTCACGTTTGTTCTCAATATTATCAAGAAGTTACCGCAGTTGACAAAATATACGGTTTGTGTAAAAATTGTATAATCCAACAACGAGCTATACTATCCAGTCCACTTTTGCAAAACAACAACGAGAAGAAAAAAAAAGAAATTGAACAAAAAGAGTTTAATTGAGCTCGGTTATACTCGCGCTTTGAAGGATGTTAAAAATAAAAAACTGCCATTTAAAAAAGACGCAACAGATTCCGACGAAGAATAAATATATTAGAATTATTCCTCTTTCATTTTTCAAAAAAAAAAATGTCTTCAACAGCAAAATACCAAAGAGGAGGCGACGGAAATCGATATACTCCCAATGTGGACGGACAAATTACTCTTGAAGACGTTTTAGCAAAAGCTGAAAATGAAAATAAATTATCAAGAAGCTACCAATGGCAATATAAGTGCCGAATTTAAACAGCAACTCGGTCAAAATTTCCCGGTTTTGGAGAAGCTCAGAAGACGAAGTAATCTCTGTCGGATATCAAAAGTTTTCTTTTGATATGTCTTCTGATTTCAGTACTTTAATAACATTTATTTTAAAACTTAACCGAATGGACTATTCCGCAAGACTACTGGTTGGAATTTGATTGTTTTTTATATAAAAATTTGAGCACACTGACTAAATTTGGAACAACGACAAAAAGCTTTACTCGACAAAATTTGTATAACGCAAAATTTTATATCCTACTTGATTAAAACAATGAGATTGTATCCCAATTTGCAAATGAACAATTCTGTGCCTGCTAATAATGCAAATTATAACCGTTCGTTTGACAGATTTAAAGCAATGTTGGTCAAAAAAAAACTATTTGAAAAATTTCAGAGATAACATTATTAACAGAAATATGGGTATTTCAGAAAATATGGAGGGTTTTAAACTGGGCCAAACAAAAACATTATGTCAAGCTGCTGACGCAGCCGCCATTATTAGAGCCAATAATGGAGCAGCCGCAGGTTCCCAAACTGAGCTAAAAGCTCATAATGCTTTAATGACAAGTGATAAAGGTTACAGATTTAGAGTCCCTCTTCAACTTTTGGACCTTTTTTCAATTAAAGAATATTTTGGAAAAGCTAAAGAATTTAAGCTTGAATTTTTTCTTATTGAAAACGACATGAATCAATTGTTAGAACTAGTAAGACCCTATACAGATGCCGACGCCACCGCATTAGCAGGAGTTGGAGTCGCAATAAGAAATCCAGTTATTTGGGTCAATACTTATCGAATTAAACCAAGCATTCCCTTGGAAAAGGCTTTATATTTAAATAGCAAACCCGACACACCTTACACGGTTGTCAGAATGCCACATTTTGAACAAGTTATTACAAACGTAGAAGGAACGACTGAAATTACAATTAACTTGGGCAACATAAAAACTTCTGACTTGGTACCTCACGCTATCATTACCGTAATTTAGAAAAAAAGAAAATGATCATTTAAGTAAAGCGTGCCTTACACCTGTAGAAATGGCTTGCACTTTATCTTAAAAAAATTACTCTAAACAATTATAGAACTTTTGTCAATTCACCAGGTGACACTGTTGAAATTGATTTGGGCAACAAATTAGAAGATCAACAATTTTGTTATAGAAGCTATGTTGCTTGGTGCAAAGGAAATTCAGCTTCTACTTTTAAATCTCAATAATTTTGCAGATTTTTACACGAAAGACGACGACACGTTTATTAAATTACCAAGCGACTATTATTATAGTAGAACTTACCAAATCTAACAGAGCCTTTAGTCATTGACTGCACAAGCGATTTTGGATATGCGAACGACAAACCTCCAGCAACAATCGCAGGAAACAACGCGTTTCAGATTCATTTTCAATTTATAGACACATTTAAAGGAGTTCTTACTTTGTACCTGCAATACGAATCTGCCATTGTTCAAACTGGAGTTGAGCAAAATGAAAATTATAGCTATGCGCCCGCTACATCTAAATCGTCATAAATTTCAATTCAAACATTTTTACTTTAATTAAAATGACCTTGTATTTAAATTATTCATGTATATATAATATTAATAAAAAAACAATATTTGTATTTTTTTTTACTTTATAAAAATGACTTGTAGACGTTTATAGAGAACGAGAAAAGGAAGTAGAAGACATAAAAGAACAAGAGGGAAAGGATTTTTAACAAAAGTTAGAAACTCAGCCAAACGATTTTTAAAATCTGATATTAGAGGTTACGCTTTAGATTACCTACAAAAACGAAGAAATGGTTAGAAGAGGACGAGGAAGAGTTTATTTACCCCCACTAAAAGGCGCCGGTAGAAGACGTTTAAAAAGGAATGCGCGGTAAATTTCTTCCAATTTTAGCTGCTATGTTGGCGCCGACTTTATTATCGTCTATATTGCCTCGATAATAAATTAACATTTGATTTTTTCAATGAGGAAAAGAAAACATTACAAAAGACAGTTTAAAAAGAAAATACGCGGAGGTTCTCTCCCTCTGTTTATGCAAAAATTTATTGTTCGAAAACTTGTACAAACTCTTGTCAATTAATTATCTAATGCGTAAAAAAATATCACGTAAAAGACGAATCAAACGAATCAAACGAAAAAACAGTTTTGAAAAAAAATTTGGGGGATTTTTACTACCATTTTTTAATTCGTGGAAAGCTTATAAAATTGCAGAAAAACGAGAACAAAATGATAAAAAAACATTATAAAAGACGCTCGTTTCAAAAAAGACGCACTCGCCGTTTCAAAAAACGGTTACGAGGAAAATTTTTACCCATTTTGACCGCGTTAGGTGCACGACTTTTACCCACATTAGGAGCATCGATATTACCCACAATTGGAAAAGCAGCTTTAGGCGACCGTATCTGGCGGAATTTCATAGGAATTAATCGAATTGGAAAATAAAAACAAACAAATGTTAAAAATAATATATTTAAAATATAAAATGTTATACTTAAAGTATAAAATGTAATATATTTAAAATATAAAAAATGTTAAAAATAATATATTCAATAATATAAACGCAATTTTTTTTATTCTTTTATAAATCACCATGTCACAACATGCACACTGTGACAAGAATGACCCTGTCACGCATGCGTTATTTTCACTTGTCACTATGTCACTTGTCACCACTTGTCGCCATGTCACTTGTCACCATGTCACCATGTCACCATGTCACCATGTCACTTGTCACCATGTCACCACTTGTCACCACTTGTCGCCATGTCACGATGTCACCATGTCACTTGTCACCATGTCACCATGTCACCATGTCACCATGTCACTTGTCACCACTTGTCACCATGTCACTTGTCACCATGTCACCATGTCACTTGTCACCACTTGTCACCATATCACACCCCTTGACGCCCCATTTAACGCCACTTTTTTCAGTCCACCTTTTCGGTCACGTGAGAACCATTACAACCAATCGCCTTCTTAGGGCGCAATTTTCATGATAATGATGATGAAAAAAAAAAAACCCCATTATAATATCTCATCAACGGAAGCAAAAAAATGATTCTTATGTCAACAAATACGTTACTTTCAATTACTTTTGACTTTCGTCCAACATTTGCGTGTTGTCAGAAAGTAAAAACCATTAATTTAACGAAGTTTCTTCGTAGAGCGCAATGCGCTCGACATAGCCATAAGCTACTTAGAGCGCAATATTGTACACGCATGCGCAATTATTTTATTATACCATCTGTGCGATTTATTTTACAATAAAGCTGATCGTATAACCAGTTAAATCGAAATCGATAATTATTTGCTTATGAAACATTTAGTGCAATTTATAATGTTTTAGATTAGAACATTCTATTGCCATCAAAATACAACGGCAACATTTATTTGGAGAGTCAATAAATTTATCAGTTTAATGCAGTGTTTATTTCATTGAAATGTTTTAGACAAATTCTAAGCAATCTATTATGGCTTGCAAGCATCTATCTAAAATAATCATGAATGTATTACTTTAAAAAGAATTATTTTTTCAGCAATTTATTGAAAAAAACATTCTACTTCATGTGCTTAAGTAAACTAAGGAAACTTTTTTAGTTTATAGTTGTCTCTAAATTACATGTAGACATCATAGATATCTACACGTAGACATCATAAATATCTACATGTAGACATCATAGATATCTACATGTAGACATAGATATCTACATGTAGACGTCACAGATATCTACATGTAGTCATCATAGATATCTACATGTAATTTTATATGTAGGCATAGATGTCTTCATGTATTTTTATATGTGTTCTGGTTTTTATTAAGGTAAAGTAGTTATTCTAGGGTATTTACTATTTATTACTATAAAATATCTGCATTTACTTTATAGGAGAAAAACTTATGTATCAAAAACATTTAGTTGTATATTTATTTTTTGTTTTGAAATAAACATACACTCACTATTTTTTTAAATAATATTAACAATATGATTTTCCAAAGAAAAAACAAGATAATGAGCCATGTAGTGACTGACAGACCAAATTTGATTATCAATGACACAATTTCAGAATATATTATATTTAGTACAGTTATTAGAAATAATAATAGCAATAATACATATTTAATATATATTTTTTAAGTTTCTTATAATAATGTAAATAAAAAGTATATTAACTTTGATAAAAATTTTATTAGTATAAATTGCAACAATACTAATAATTGAATATTTTGATGTAGATTGCTAATATAATGACATCAATAAGTTTTGTTCTTGTAACTTTTACTATAACATGGATCTGATACAGTCAAACTCTGACTTTGCGAGTTAGACAAATTATTTGCGGTATAAATTATGACCACACAGCCATAATTTATACCGCAGGAACTTCAAAAATTATAGTAAAGAATCATTTAAATCTTAATTATTAAAATTTGATTGAAATAACGTTACTGATAAAAACAATATTAACTCCAGCTTTTGAACTGTTACAACCTTTTTCACGGAAACTTGATATATTCATTTACATTAAACTAAAAATATTGATAATAGAAAGCTAAATGTACCTCCTAATAACACTTTGAGATATTGTAAGTATTTAATTACACATCAGTGCATTAGTGAATGCAACCAAAGTGCATAAAATCAGAAAATTAAAACTTCAAACTAATTTATCTTCGTTTCTTTATTTAAAACTAAAATAATTTAAACAATTAAAAAATAAATTGTTTTAGTTTTTTATCATTATTAACTTCTTTTAATTTTCTTATTTTTTTTAATCTTCTTACTATTTTTATAGAAACTTCTATTGTTTTTGTTATTATTACTTATTATTTTTATTACTGCTATTATTATTATTACTATTGTTATTATAGTTTTTGTACCTAAATAACTAAAACTGAACAATATACTCTATATTGCTCATACTAAATCTTTCGCAACACGTCCTATCAGATACGCTTACAATATTAATCACTTTTTCATCTAAAATAAAGTATTTTTAAAAGCTTCTTATCTTACCTTTTAGAGATAAAAAATCTATCTGATCATCATCTCTGTTAATCATTTCAGATGCAGACTATCATTATTATTTACATTGTTTCACTGTAATACTTCATAACACTCTGGATGCATGTAGTGTACAACTTTACTTTAAAATATAGCTTTACTTTTTTTTAACGGCGATGCACCTCTTGCTGTTAGAAATGCCTATAGTGCTGTAAACTTGTCCCAGTCACATCTAACTTTTTTCTTTGATTTCTCATTTGCTTTACAAGCTGATTTGATTTTATCTCCAAGATAAACACAATTAATTCACACACCTAATATTTTCACAACTACTTTTTCAATCTCTTCTTAGACTATGTATTAAGCATAAGTTTACTAGTGCATAAAAACAATATCACACACAACTTAGTAACTAATTATTTTAACTCCATACCCTAGAAACTTGGGCATATCTGCAAAGAATAACAAAATCTAAGTTGGAAAAAATCCTAAAAAAAAAAAAACCTAATAGATATGTATGTACATGAATATTTACTCTTATCACATACTAACAGTTATATATAATCAAATCTTTAATAATATTTAATAAAATAATCAAACTTTAAAATTATTTCTTTACAAATAATCCTGGATTAAAAACCAACAATAGTAAGCACCAAAATAGAATTTACAAATAACTCTTTTTTTACCAACTACATTTGGCCACTTACCAGCATTTTTTAATTGTACATGCTTGACTTTAAAATGCATAATATTTATTATATTTAGATCAATGATGTTATATTTAGATCAAATTGACAGCCTTAAAAAAAAATTGACACACACATATATTTATATATTTCACTAATAAAAATAAGAGAATATACATCCTATTTTTTTAAATATGAACAAGATAAAATTTATTTGAGTAAATTAATGAAAGATATTTGCTTACATATATGTAGATTGCAAAATCTGTTTGAAATGCCATAGTCCTGTTTATAAATATTTTAGATAAATGCTGGCATACCATAATGGTTTGTCAGAACTAATCTTAAATATCATAATCAAATTATATGGTAACTAAATGTTGTTATCAATATCTAAAATAAAATAAGTGACATTTTTTAATTTAATGTTTACAGTTCCACAATTGTGTAGCTTAGATAATACTACATTGAATAATTTCTTAAATAATGGAAAATTTAAACTAAACATTTACAATTGGATGTTTTTGGAGTTCAAACTATCTTTGACTATATAAAGAGTTTATTTTCAAAATGTGGTATGAACAACTTTGTTTTAATGTACCACTTTAAATATTGTTTACTTTTAAAAAATAATTTTTATGTGATTTGCAATTTATTGTTTTTTAGCAAATTTATAATAATTGATTTTTTTTAAAGTTGTTTGTATTTAAAGTTACTTGTTATTATTAGTTATTTGTTACTTTTTGCTTATACCACATCTTCAAAATAAACTCTTCACTCGAAAATGAGGATTTTATATGAGGGTTTTTCTTCTAAACTATAATGAAACTTTATTGAAAATGTTATAAAAAAAACACAAAGAAAAAGTATTGTTATTATTAACTATTCTCTATTGAACTAATGCAAAATAAACATAGATGTAAATCATGTAGAGGCGTATCTCCTTAGCACACATCATGAAAATATCTGACACATTTGGTGCATTTCAACCATTTTGTTTTTAATCCCTTCCCTAAATTCTTATCTGGATGACACTTTTTGCAAAAGCAGCATTTCCTTTTTACTGTTCTTTTAGTTAACCCTAACGCTGTTTGGCCAGAACCCCTAGGTCTGCCTCTTTTAGCAACTTTAAGTGGTGGTTTAATAAGTTTTAACCTTTGGACATCTAAAGATTCATTTATCTGCTCTTGTTGATACATACTTTCAGTCATAAAATCAATATGTTATCCTCTAATCCAGTGACTTCATCTTTTACATGGTCATCAATGAATGGATTTTCCTTACTTTTGACAGAGAATTCAATATCTTGATATTTATTCATGATTGTATTTTTATTAGAAGATTCCATATGATCATTGTTTACTAAACTACTGGAACTTCCAGGACCCACTACAAAGCTTTCGGATGAGATAGAGGTTGTCTTACTATCTGACACTTGTTGATCTTCAACGAAAAATTCAAATCTATTGCCATAACTAACCATCTCTTCAAATTAATCTAACTGCTTTAGATAATACTGGAACGTTTCTGTACCTAATTCCACCATTTTGTTTACTAGCTTATCAGAGCAAACCTTGTTTATATTTCTGAATTTTGTCTAGTGCTGGAGTTCTGGAATTAGAACTCTCTACTTTAGCATTTTCATATGGAATAGGTGAGCCTTCAAAATAATTATTCACAACATGCCATCTTGAATAAACCAACCTAAACTTCATTACCCAAATATTGGGAAACAGTAATAAGATGACAACAGGGCAAACACATATTCATAAAAAATTTACAATAACACAACTTTTCACTCACTATAAAAGTGTTGTCACCAATAATCAAATTGTGAGTATTAATAGATAGCAAAATTAAATCATATTGTGTACTTTTTACAAGCTCAAGCGATACATGTTTTATAGCATATGGTGTAATTATGTTGTGAAGGTAGGACAACTCAAAAAAGAATTTTTTGGTTAAACTTTTAAACTGCTTGAATTTGTACTCCTATAAAAACATGTCATTTAAAAAAAATATTTTATTAAGACACTGATGTAAATCTATTGGATGAGTTATTACCCTTTTCAATTTCTGATGATAAGATTCGATTCCATTATTAGTGGTGTTGCCAAAGTTTAAATGTGTTGCTTGTTTATAAAAACCCAACGATCACACATATGATCCCAATTATTTAAAAAGTATTCTGCAAAGCACTCATCAAGTGACAAAAGCAACTATTTCTGTTTTTCATAAATTGACTGATCTCTTGAATGACAAAGTATATCCAAGTATACAGAAATTTTTCTCTTAACATCAGTGGTACATGATAAGGCCGCAATCTTTTTCTTGAAAGCTTTTTGAACATGAAACAAACAAATTTCACAAAAACTATTAGGAAAATTTTGCTCCTGTGTTGTTAACTCACTCATATCTTTGTCTATCATAAATGTTTTAATGGTATTCCAAGAAGTATTATAAGCTTTAAAGGTTTTAAAAATTTAACCAAGCATCACTTCTGACTCATTAGCAATTAAAGCAAAAGCAATTATATGGAAAAATCCATTTCTATCCATGCATAAAAATGACACCAGTGGCATATCACTGTTGTTGAGACAGTAGGTGGTGTTAATACAAATGTGCTCAGGAAACTTACTAATTATGGATCTCATTACACTAGTTTGAACAAATAAATACTGAAGAGTATTATCATCTGACATACCATATTGTGATACCAGTCCAGGATCACTCTCTCTTCTTTTCTCAACTACTTTCACTAGCAGTTCTGCAGCATTTAAAACGTTTTTTGAAGATGGGCATATTTTCTCCTACAATGAAAAACATTTACTTTATTAGAAAAGAATTTTATATAAATTTTATATATATATATATGTATACACACACAGACACACATATATATATATATATATATTATATATATATATATATATATATATATATATATATATATATATATATATATGTATATATAAATATATATATATATATATATACATTTATATATATATATATATATATATATATATATATATATAAAGGGCAATGTGTGTTTGTTTGTTCTCTATAGAAATCCAAACCGCCGGACCGATCTTGATGAAATTTGGCATGGGGGTAGTCCTCGAGGGGGAGAAGGTTCTTAGCAGGGTTTTGACCCCGTACCCCAACCCCCGGGGTCAGGGGGCCCAAAAATGGACCCCCCTGACCCTGGGATTAGGGGGGACCATTTTTTGGGCCCATTTTTGTGTACATCTGTACACAAAAATGGGCCCAAAAAATCAGGTAAGCCAGTTTAAATATTGGCCCGGGCAATGCCGGGTAACTCCAGCTAGTATATATATATATATATATATATTTAATTAAAAAATAACAATTTATGCAATAAAATAATTACGTTTTTACTTCTTGACGAATTAAATGTCTATTTATATTATAATTAAATCTAAATTTATATTTATATTATAATTAAATCTAAATGTCCTTATTTATAATGGATTTTTCTGTACTTTTTCTCATTTCATCAGCAATTACTTTAGTAGTAACACCAAGACAACTCAGCTCTTTAACTTTGGCCTTCTCTTCATTTGATAGCTTTCTATTTTGGACATAGTGCTTGAAAAGATCTTGATCTGAAAAGTAAAATAATTTATTAAATCAGGTTATATGATACTAAAAATTACTTTTTTATAATTTATTTAAGTATGTAACTTTAGGGTTTTTAAAAAAAGCTATTCAATCCGTACTTTTTTGTCTTTCATTGCACAACATTATTGTAGCATTTTATTTATTCATCCGATTTAAACAATTTAAATTTTAAAAAACCTTAAATTAAAGTTTTTTGTATATTAAACTATACCAGTGAAAAGACAGATTTACAAAATTAAATATATTAAAATGATAAAATATCATTCATGTAATATAAAACAAATTTTAAAAGATAAATATTTTTCCCAATAAAAAGATAAATATTTTTCCCAATAACATGATTGTGTGTTTCTATCATTTATTTAACAATTATCTTTGTTCTATTTTTGTTAAAGCAGCATAAATTTTGGCTGGACAGTTATTTTTGGCTGATCTAAAATGACAACAAAAAAAAGTTTATTCAAAAATGCTGAAATGCTCTTGAATCTTCTAATTTCATACGTTTTTGATCTAAAAGAATAGTTAAATATTTATGAAAAGTAACTAATACAAACAATTTTTTTGTATTTTTAAAACAAATATTAATGTATATTTAAAAGTGTGCACAAACTCTTAAATGTTTCATATATATATATATATATATATATATATATATATATATATATATATATATATATATATATATATATATATATATATATATATATATATATATATATATATATATATATATATATACATATATATATATATATATATATATATATATATATATATATATATATATATATATATATATATATATATATATATATGCATATTTATGTATATTTATGTATAAATATATATACATATATATATAACCAATTTGGATTTAAGAAAAACCATAGCACTTTTATGCCAGTTCTTATTTTAAAAGATATTTTAAATTTTTCCCTATCACATGGCTCAAATATGCATGTGGCATTTATTGACATTAGTAAAGTCTTTGATAGAGATCGCTTTGATACACTATTTACGAAACTTATCTAAAATTATCTCTGGTGTAACTTTACACTTACTCATTGCCTGGTGCGTTAGCCAAACAGCTCAGATCCTTTGGGGTGGAATATTATCCAAAACTCTTAATATCAGTAATGGAGTGCAACAAGAAGGTGTACTGTCTCCTCTTCTATTTAATATATGTATATTAATGATCTTAGTTTTTTTTACTCAATAAAACTACCATAGGCTGTTGCTTGGGTCCTTTTCTTGTTAACCATCTTCTTTATGCTGATGATATTGTCCTGTGAACACCCTCAGCCTAAGGTCTCCAGATCTTACTTTATTTATACTCCTGTTATGCTTTGAAACATGATATAGTTAATAACAATATTAAGTCTCAAATAACGTTTTTTGAAATTTATAAACCCCTTATAAATAGCCCTCATTTCACATTATCTGGCCTGGTTCTCAAATACACTAGTCAATATAAATACCTGGGTCACTTGATCTCAAGCAATATGCAGGATGACAAAGATATTTTAAAACACGTGCGATCTATGTATGTTAAAGCTAACCTCATTCGTAGAAAATTCAGCTCTATGCAAATACAAACAAAGATCATGTTATTTAATGCCTTTTGCAGCTCAATCTGTGGATGTCAGCTGTGGTATCTTTGGAGAAAAGACTCATTCTATCACCTATGTGTTGCATATAATAATGCACTTCGCTTGATATTAAACAAGCCACAATGGAACAGTGCAAGTGAATTATTTGTGAAACAAGGTGCCCATTCACTTAATGTTGCAATAATATCACTTAATTTGCAATAATTCACTTAATGTTGCAATAATTCACTTAATGTTGCAATAATGATTAATGTCGCAAGCAACATTACTCCTCACTATTACTACTGCAGAATAGTGAAAACTGCGTCATAAAAGCTTTTGTTAACTCAGACAGATTCTTGCAGTCTCCACTGATGTTTAAATGGAGAGCTGAGCTATATTTATAACACTTTATTTTCTTATCTTTATTTTATTTTATTTTATTTTTTCTTGGGATTTGTTTATATTCAAGTGCGTTAGTCTTTGTTTTATTCTAATCCACTTTATTTTACCCATTGTATATTTGTTATATTGGGCCTTGAGCCTGTCAATAAACTTTGATTGATTGATTGGTACAAAAGTATATAAAGAATATATTAAGGTTTTACAGGGTGGCCACTCTAACCACTTTATATTTGAAAATGAAATTCCATGATTTTTCTATAACTTTTTTATTACTTTTTCATAAACTTTTTTAAATAAAAACTAGAGTAAAATATTCAGTACTTGCCATGCACTTAGCAGTTGCCACTTGGTCAATTTCGCTATCCGTAAACATAACTTTAAACAACTCATTTAAACCAGTACATGATCTAAGTGAATAGTTTGAGTTTCTTTTGCCTTTCTCAAATGTTTCTTGGCCAACTCATGACTTATTACTGCTCAAATTCTCATGTTACTTAAACTGAAACTATACTAGACTATGCGTTGATCCTATGAAACAGGTTGTACTAGATTACATGTTGCCAGTAGCAGGTGACCTGACCATAAATGATTGATTGATACAAACTCAAACAAAATTTAAAAGTGTGTTTTTATTTATTAAAATGATATTTTGATAAATCCTAAGATTTAAGCAAATTTTCTTCTAAAAAGGATGACCTGACCTGACTGATTGTAATAAAATAATAATCTATAACTTACATTGCATAATTATCTTTTTCAAAAAAGACTTACACTAGAATTACTAGTACTTTTCCTTGCAAATACCCTGAAAATATCACAAGTAGAAAAAAATAAAGATAATTTAAAAAAGTTCCATAAATTTTCTGTGACTTTCAATGGAAATTTAGGAGTTCCATGACCAAATAAAATTCAATGGTATTTCCAGGATTTCTATGACCAGTTGTTTTTACAAGAACATTGTAAAGTTCATTGATGAAATATATTTGCAATATATGTATGTTATAGTTAAAACTACAAGCATGTAACTGAAATATACCCTGAATATCTTTTCCCTATTCCTTTGCTTGAATAGAATCCGCCATGTATGCAAATTAAATTATAGCACACGTATTTAAACATTTTAGGATAAGGTTTTTGGTCGAGTTTAACCTTAGCATTAACTGTTACTGTTAGCTTGCAACCATGTTTAACCATGGGTTGGAATGTTTCATTACAGTGTATTTCAACTGCTCAAAAAAATACATCCCAGGATAAGAAAGTATCATGAACCTTTAGTCGCTAGAGGTTCGTAATATATATATTATAGAGAATAGTCAATATTAAGTTAAGTAAACAGAGAAAATAACAGCAATTACAACAACTGTTGTAATTGCTGTTAATTTTGTTGGTGCATTTATATTTTTTTGTTTTATTATTTTTTTGTTGAACAGTTTAATAACTTTCTTTGTTAAAATTTCGTTTTAAGTTAAAAGTTGGTTTGTATTAAAATCTTTTTATTGTTTTGTATTTTGTTAACAACGTGTTGTGGTTTCAAAAAAATGTGTTAGGACTTAGCATGAAGTAAGTTTTAAAAATAACAAAAGAAGAAGACGTAAGAGATAAAATTATGCACAAATATTTAAAAAATCCTAATAGTAGCTATAATTCGATGGCAAAATCGTTACAAATACATCCATACACCGTTAGTCGTGTTATTCAACGTTTTTCTCAAATAAAATCAATCAAATGCAAATCTGGTGGTGGAAGAAAGGAAGGTTTTAAAGATATAAAACTAGTTAGAAAACTGGTTAACAGTTTTAAAAATAACCCAGGATTTTCACATAGTTTTGTAGCAAAAGTTCAAAACAAACATGGTTTTCATTCTTTTTAAGCACAAAAAGTGCCCAACTGTTCTGAAACTCAACAAAAAAGTGCAAGAAGCCGGGGGAGAAAGTTGTATGACAATTTTATTTCTAAAAATTTCTGTATTATTGAAGACGATGAAATTTATATCAAGTACAATCATCAACAAATTCCTGGTGCTGTTTATAATATTGCCAAATATAGAGGAAAAGCAGATAAGAAATTTAAATACACAAAAACTGACAAGTTCGCTAAAAAAGCTTTGGTTTGGCAAGCTATTTGCAGCTGTGGCAGAAAATCAGCACCTTATATTTCTCAGTCCACACTTTCTGGTCAAATATATGTTAAAGAATGTTTACAAAAACGCCTTTTACCTCTCATTAAATCACACAATAATAGACCTGTGTTCTGGCCTGATTTAGCTTCAATTCATTATTTTAAACTAGCCATGGAATGGTATAAACAGAATAATGTGAAATTTGCGCCTAAAACATAAAATCCTCCAAACTGCCCAGCATTGAGAGTTATTAAAAAGTACTGGGCTATTAATAAAACAAAAAACAAAAAAACAAAACAAAAAAGCTTTGCAGAAACATTAAAGATATTAAAATATCATTTAAAAAAGCATCAAATAGTTTTGATTCGTATTCTGTGAGCAAGCTTATGGGTACCACTTAAGCAAAAGCTAGAAATTTTATTAGATTCCCACAGGAATAATTAATTTGTTTTTAAATGTTTGATCTTCTTATATTATTGTATTAAAATTATTACTTGGTTCGAAATAAAAATTGAGGAGTATTTTTGTTTTAGTTGTTTTTCTACTTTCACATTTATTTGTGTACACGCTGTTAATTTTATTAACAGTGGTTTTATAAAATAATTAAGAAAATAAGCTTTTTCAAAAAAAAAGCTTAAGATTTTTTTTTTTAAAACTTTCACACATGTACGAACACATCTAGGCATAGATTCAATTAGTCGGATGCATAATTCTCTTGGAAATTCTTTCCAAAGCTTTTCTAATGCCTGCTGTAATTGTGCAACACTGGTAGTAAACAACCAGGGCTATGGCTGGGGCCAGGTTTGATAACACATAGCACCAACCGGGGATGAGTTTATGATCAGTGCTGCATTAATATTGATAGATCCTATAAAAAAGTTATTTTTAATTGAAATTTATGGTATAAGTTATAATTAAAAACAATACTTTTATAGGATCTATCAATATAAATGCAACCCCGGTCATAAACCTGGCCTGGGCTGCATTAAAATTGATAGATCCTATATAATATTGTTTTTAATTATAACTCATATCATAAATTTCAATTAAAAATGCAGCACTGATCATAAACTCATCCCCAGTCGCAGCTATATGTTATCAAACCTGGCCCCGGCCATAGCCCCGGTCGTTTACTAAACACTGGCTATGCTCTCATTAACCAATCTCTTGTCTATCCAAGCCTAAATGTTGTCGATGGGATTGAGATATGGAGGACAAGCTGGCCAAGGCATGACGGTAACATTTTTTCCGATCAAGCCTCAATTGAACCGAGATTGCAGTGTGAGCTGTAGTGCCATCGTGCTGAAAAATCTATTGTTATCGTCTTCCGTAAAAAGATCTGGCTGTTGGCAAAAGTTTACTTTAGAGGATCTCTTTGTAGTTGTACTGGTTAATTCAACCATTATAAATGTTGTATGACCCTGTTTCTTTATGGGAGAAGCATCCCCATATTTAAACTGATCCTTCTCCGCCTAGTACACAAAAACACTCTTTGAACTTTTCACCAGCCAGCCTCTTGATGATAAATTTTGACTTGCAATTTATCACCTTGAAATTGGATTCGTCACTGAAAATAACTTTGCCCTAGTCTTCTACAGACCAGTGAATTCTTTCTCTACACCACTTTAATCTTTTTAAGCGATCTGAGACATTCAAAAGTGGTTTTCGAGCAGTGACATAGCAATCTAAGCCTTACTTATTTAGGCATCTTTTACAGTTCATCTACTAACACTAATGTTACCAGGCTTATTTGTGAACCCTTGAGCAAGTTCGCGGTAAGAAATTTTAGGGCTTTGTATATTCTTTCAATTGAGATAACTTTGATCCCTTGAAGTTAGCTTTAAAGGCGACCAAGCTTTGGTAAATCTTTGACATCATTATGTAGCTCATGGTTTTTCAACATTGTTTGTACACATGTAGGCGAAATATTAATATCGAGCTAATTTTAACTGGCATTTTTTTATATCTTTTAGCAGACCTACAATTTGCTATCGTACCTTGTTTGAAACAGTTTTTCTGCCTTTTTTTTTCTTTTTACTTTAGCAAATAATTACCAATGCGAATAACTCAAGATATGAAAATGATAATTTTCGCAAGAACATTTATATAGTTGGAAAAAAATTAAAAACCAAATTTTAGACCGCTCAGATAACATTTCGTTGAGATATTCCAACTTAAGTCGTTAAATTTTAGTTGACTTAATATTTTTGCTAAATTAGAAATGCAGGTATGTTTTAATTAAATTAATAATTAGTCAAGACTGGTTAACCTAACAAGTTCTAATTATATACCATTCAATAGAGAATCAATTAATTAAGACATTTAACACACCTTTAATCATATTAACTAGTTAGCTTCAAAGATAGTTGTGAAAAAAACAAAAACTTCAAACAAATAAAGTAGTGACTCTATATTTATGCAACTCACTGTATATATATACATATATATATATATATATATATATATATATATATATATATATATATATATATATTATTATATATATATATATATATATATAAAACCTTGATAATTTTAAATTGTAAACAGTGTCTCAATGAAATGGTTACTGATTCATCAAAATTAGGAATACTAAACTTCTGTTTGTATCTTTGTACGTGTTTATTTGAGCAACCCTTTGTTCTTTGAACAGACTTTTTTAATTGATCTGAAATAGTTTTGTATTTGAATGAGGGACATCTATCAAGTACTTAAAATTTATCTGTATTATTTTCTATATGTATTAAAGAATGGACATTGTAAACTAGTTGATCCTTACCGTAAAGTTCACCAAATAACTGCACAAAATAAATTAGTAACTGACAAGCAAAATTAACATATTTTTTCAACGAAATAAAACATAAAATTAGAACTGTAACTGAAAGTACTAAAATGTTTGAATAGATTTTTGGCTAAATCATCCCCTTTGAACAACTGGCCCAGTGTATACTAAAAAATCTAAGTTCAGTTGCTTTCCATTTTTTAATATCTAATTAAGACCTTGGTTTCTAGAAAATTTTCTTGGAATGTAACGGCATATCTGGAGAATCTGCCAGATAAAGTATTGAGTGTAATCTGAGACAATTTACAACATATGGGCTATTTAACCATAAATTGATGAGTCTTTGCATACCCCTAAGCATACTAAATGCATAAAGTCTAAAGGACTTATGTGTGTTAAATGGAATTTAATTTTTTCACCATGTCAAAATTTAATTCCATTTAACACATCACTAAGATGTTCAGAATGCTTTTGATGACAAAAATCTGAATCAGTGCTGAAAATTGATAAAATATGTGGGAGTATTATCTTGCCACACCACTCTCCTTTCTGAACACAACACTTAACTCAGTTATGACCATAATGGCCCAAATACACTTAAAAAATGCTCTAGCTGGTGCATCACATATGATAACAGTAAGATTGATTTCATACTCAATATTTAAAATTACTCAATAATAACAGATAAAACCATCTTTTGGAAGAATTTTGAACTCTACCAAAAAATTAGGTAGATAATCAAAAATGGAATTAGGTTTTTGGGCACCACTTCTTAAACAAATCTCTAAAAATCCAATTTGGGTTGCCCAAAATTGCGAGTCCTAGGCCTAGGCTCTAACAGCAACATTTATAAACAGCAAAAACTTTTTGCAAATTTTATTTAACATTTTTTACATGTATGTTTAAATTTTGTCACTATTTTAGATATTCTTTGAATAATTTCCTCACGTATAATTTTAATAGAAAATATTTATGGAGTATTATTCTCTTTTACTATCAGCTATCAAGCTGATTGAGCTGACTTGATCAGCTTCAGCTTTAATTTGAATCTAATGAGTTTAAAGCTTAAGCTGAAATATCAGCTGCAACCCCTAACTTACAGACAACAAGGGTAATGTTATGTATAAACTTTGTCTTAATACATGTGTTTTTTATACTTGAATACTTAATTTTTTATTTCATAATACATTTTTTTTTAATACATGTTTTTTTATAATATTTAAAACTTAAGAAAATATTGACTTTTGCGGAGTATTCTTTAGATAAACATTATATTTTCTTACATTACTCTAATCGCTGTAATAAACAAAGGTAATATTTACTCCATTACATTTGTCCCCCAAAGTTTATGCAATTCTATCATACAAAAGGCTTTCACTAAATATTATTAAATAAAAACTATTACCATTATTATTATAATTATATTTACTAACCTGTCATTACTATTATTTATCAAAAAAACATTCTGGTTGTTGAAGTCACCTTTACTCAAATCAGTATGCAAATATTTTTAACAGTCAGAGTGCACCAAGCAGAAATATTCTTAAACATGCTGCAAAATACAAGATATACATAAGATACATATCATATAAGAACTATGACCTGGAACTTAATACTTTTATCCCAATATTTTAAAATTAAGTTATGGAAAACAAAAACAGTGTTCAAATTACTATAACTCATTTATAATAAATAAGCATATGGTCATGATCTATATAATAACTTTTTTTAGTTATCGTTATTTATGTTAAAGTTATCAAGTTAAATTAAAATTTTATAATTAAAGTTTGAATGCAAAAGTTCATACCAATAATAATTTTATCAGTATTGTAAACATAAGTTATGTATTATAAGTATTTAAAAATATAAGTATTGTAAGTATAAGTTATTATTAATAATAATAACTTATATATAAATTAATATATAATTATATATATAAAACTATTTTATATATAATTACATATAATATATTAATTATATTATTTATAATAATATATAATTATATATACTTATATATAAATAACTTATACATAAATAATATATAATTTATACATAATATCATGTACATTATGATATTATTATTAATATTACAAGCGTACAATTTTAAATCAAAGTCAAAAAATATCAATGAATAAAAAATGAAATCGATGCATAGCAATAAAGCCATTTTTTACATTTATATGTATACACTTAATATTTATATCTCACGGTGGGTAAACTTCGTTAACATCAGTCATTTTGATTGCATAAAATATAGAAAAATCAATGGAAAAGAGTGGATCAGTAAAAATAATTTAAAAGCATTAAATTTCCTAAATATAATCTATTCATCACATCATTCACCTGTTTTCTCTTTTTCAATGTTTCTGACAAAACCAAAGTTTTGAATAAACTCAAAGCAGTTATTACCATCACTAGCAAAAACAAAACTTTTTTTATATATTTTGATCATTTTAAAAATGCTAACAGTGTCTCA
Organism: Hydra vulgaris; assembly: GCF_038396675.1. NCBI lineage: Eukaryota > Metazoa > Cnidaria > Hydrozoa > Anthoathecata > Hydridae > Hydra > Hydra vulgaris. Next base: position 33,600,568 of record NC_088926.1, read on the forward strand.
ATGTAATAGTTACTACATGTTTAATAGTTACTGGAACATATGTTAAACATACATATTAATCTTTGTAAATTTATTTTTAAAAATATATAAAAAAATTCTTTTATAATGGTAATAAATGAAATTTTAAAACAACGTCTTTATAATGGAATTTCACAGTAAAAAAATACATCATAAAAAACTTTCTCATCAATTTTAATGTAAATATAATGTATACAAAAAATAAAATGCATAAAAGTTAAATTTTACAATTTATTTCACGCACGATACTGATTCCAAATGGCAAGCATCGAGTATGTTTTGTTATGAATTTTATAATTATCAGTTTAAACCTTTTGGGAACCTTACCGCGACTTACCAAACAATATTCGAAAAAGCAAAAAAAAATTTTTCCAAAGCGTCAAAGAATGGTCTAAAGAAAAATGGAGGACAGTAATGTTCAGAGATTAGATGAATATCGAGGTTGATAACCAAAAAAACTGAATTATGATTTACAGGCAGCCTTCAGAAAAATATAGCCTTGATTCTATTGTTCAAAGAACAAAACAAGGAAGTGGGTTGGTTGAAATATGGTGCTGCTGCATGACATGTTATGGTCTCAGTATGTTTAATTTATTTGATGGTCGACTCAACTCTATTTACTACATCAATATTTTTGATAACAACATGTTACCATTAATCCATGAACTTGAACAAAGCGTTCCGTTCATTTTTCAGCAAGACAATGCACCATGCCACAGGGGTATAATTGTCTCTAAAAGGTTTGAAAGCAAAAATATTGAGCGTCTAACTTAACCACAAAATGGCCCAGATCTAAATTGAATTGAAAATCTTTCGTTGGCTTGATAAAGACATTGTTAAGAAAGCACCAAGGAGATTTGTGGAGTTGTGCAATATTTTACCAACAATACTTGGAAATGTTCCCAAACATATTTTAGAGAATTTAATTGACTCAATACTAAATCATAAAAATGAGTGCTCAAAAACGCATAGTAGAATCACATTATTTTAGGTAAAATTTACCATTTCTTGTCCTGTGGTTTTTAACATAGTAACAATTTTTTCAAATAAAAATTACTTATAAAACATTAAATACATTTTTTTATTTATTTAAAAGTTTTTGTCATTATAATTATTTTGAATTTTGTTTTCTATTTTCTAAAATTTATTATTATCATGTTTTTTACCAGAAAAATATATTCAGTTAAATAAAAATTTGAAGACAAAAATATATTATTACTTGCTTTATGGTGGTCCTTATATATAAATATATATATATATATATATATATATATATATATATATATATATATATATATATATATATATATATATATATATATATATATATATATATATATATATATATATATATATATATATATATATATATATATATATATATTAGGTACGTAGAATTTTACGGAACCGATATTTGTGCTAAAATTCTGTGCCACGTTTTTTGAAGTTTGCTTTTCGCTATCTAGGGAGAAACGTATTTTGAGGATTTTTATTTAGAGTTATATATTAGTATAGATATTTTTTAAAAACTAGAGTAATTAAACTTTATAAATTTGTACCTTTTGATTACAATAAAAACTTTTTAAAGTAGATTTTTAAATGACAAAAACTTAGTTATACTTTGTGCATTCAGTAAATGTTGAAGAAATGCTTGTTTTTTTTTTGCAATACTATTCTCGATGTTAAGTTTACACAATTTCTTTGCACCTGCCAAATTTCATTGATTTATTTAATGCAGCACATACTCTATTTTGTGCAGCACTTTTGGTACTTAAATTTTTATTTTCCGCTTTTATTTTGATACATGGGGAGGGGGAGGGGCGGAGGAAGAGGAACTTCAATCTGCTTTTAAAATTATAATAATTATTTCAGATTTAACTAAAAAGAAAAATGAATAAAAACAAAAAAATAAAAATTTTTGTGTTAATCAAACGTTCTCCTCAATAATCCTCTTATGGCAATTAATGTAGTGGTAAAATCGTTTTAATAAATGATATTACCACTACTTTTTGTTGAATCATTCTAAATTCCAAATCATTTATTTGAATCATACTTAATATGATTCAAATAAATTACCATTCAATGAATGGTAAATTATTTGAATCATATTAAGTATGATTTAAATAAATGATTTCGCTAGTTTCAATTTTTATAAGTTTTTATGCTATGTATTGAGACAGTTCAATTATAATACTCTAATATTTTTAATTACAGTTCAACTGTAGATAAAGCTCTTAAAATTAATAAAGAAGTATAATTAACTTTATTATTAGCACATAGTTTTTTTAACTTAATAAAAGTTAATATTACTACAGAAATATGACAGAAGGCACTGTTAAAATGATCAAAAAAAGTTACAATGCTTATCTATTATTCAATTATGACTTTGGTTTCATTTATTTAAACTTGAAAAGTTTATTTGATTCATTTCTTCATGATTGTAGTTTAAAAAAATTTTTATAATTTGCTTTTAATTAATAATTTTTCAATTAAAACAGTTAATTTGCAATTTTAAATAGTTCTTTAACCAATTTTTGTTTAACTTTTTTTTAATAGGCAGTTAATAAGATTAAAATTGGTTTTATATTATAAATTCAATAATACATGTTTTTTGCTCAGTCCAATCATATTACATTTTTAAAAAGCTTTATATCATATAATAATATAATATACTGTTTTTTTATGTATTTAGAATATATCATATATTAGTAATATACTAATATTTGTCTAAAAATATATAGACATATATAATATATTTATAGTATATTAAATTTAATATACTATTTATAGTATATTATATTTATAATATATTATATATTTAATATATACCATAACATATACTATATTATAGTATATATTAAATATATACTATAATATAATATATACTTAATACATTCTATATCAATAATAATTATGAATGATATGATTCTGATACAGCAATGACAGTCTTGCACAATAGCAGAGTAGAAAAACTTAAAAAAAACACAGAAAGGCTATTACTAAATAGTAATAGCCTTTCTGTGTTTTTTTTAAGTTTTAAGAAATATTTCTTTCTGGACTAGAAAAGATAATGATTCTGAAGCTGTTGATTATTAAGTTCCAGGTAGTTGCTGACATTGTATCCTGTGAGCTGATGTTTTCCTAATGTGAATATTTAAATGTAATTAAAATAATCTTTTACCAAAACTCAAAATACATTACATAATGCTTAGTTTAGTTATAGATGGTTCCCCCTCTGATGTGAAAAAAAGTTTTAAAAACAAAAAGTGTTTTATAATATTATTTTAATTAGTTTACATCTTGGCTTTTAGTTAATGATTAAGATATTAAATTCCATTAATGAAACTATATATTATTCATTGTTAACAATAGACACGACATGAATGTTGCCAATTATTTTTTGATAATTGGACATGCATTTTATTATCTTACTACATGATTTTACTATTTTTTGACTATGTATATATATAAATATATATATATATATATATATATATATATATATATATATATATATATATATATATATATATATATATATATATATATATATATATAATGTGCAGCAAGTAGTGGAACTTGCAAACAAAATTACAGAGAGTAGTGGAACTTGCAAAAAAATGTACAGTGCGTAGTGGAACTTGCAAAAAAAATGTACAGCGAGTAGTGGAACTTGCAAAAAAATGTACAGCGAGTAGTGGAACTTGCAAAAAAATGTACAGCGAGTAGTGGAACTTGCAAAAAAAATTTACATCGAGTTGTGGAACTTGAAAAAAGTATGTACAGCGAGTAGTGGAACTTGCAAAAAAAATTTACATCGAGTTGTGGAACTTGAAAAAAGTATGTACAGCGAGTTGTGGAACTTGCAAAAAAAATTTACATCGAGTAGTGGAACTTAAAAAAAGTATGTACAGCGAGTAGTGGCACTTGCAAAAAAAAATTACAGCGAGTAGTGGAACTTGCAAAAAAAATTTACAGCGAGTTGTGGAACTTGCAAAAAATATGTACAGCGAGTAGTGGAACTTGCAAAAAAATATGTACAGCGAGTAGTGGAACTTGCAAAAAAAAAATTACAGCGAGTAGTGGAACTTGCAAAAATATAAAGCGAGTAGTGGAACTTGCAATATTTTTTTCATGTTGTGTCTATTGTTAACAATGAATAATAAATAGTTTTATTAAAGGAATTTAATATCTTAACCATTAACTAAAAGCCAAGATGTAAACTAATTAAAATAATATTATAAAACATTTTTTGTTTTTAAAATTTATTTTTAGATCAGAGGGGGAACCATCTATAACTAAAACTAAGCATTATGTGATGTATTTTGAATTTTGGTAAAAGATGTTTTTATATTAAAGTTTATTATTTTAATTACATTTAAATATTTTTTCAAATCTCATTAAAATTTTTTTTTTTTTTAGGTTGTAAAAGAGAGGGTGGGGGGAGGGGGTGATGACACGCCCCCTTTCCCATCTATACCACTTGAAACAAAGGGTGCGCTGCTAGTGATGTTGTAAAGTAGTAAAATATAATTTTTGATTTGATACTAGATTTCTTTTTAATTATAAAGATAAATATTTATAAAAAAAAAGAGTCACTTTTGACAATAGGGTGTTTGAAACCATCACCCTTACATCCACCTAAAGACAATGATGAAACTTCTATATTTGACTGTGGTCTGATAGCTAATTACAAAACATCTTGTATATAAAAATTTACATTTTCATTAAAAAAAACACTTATATATATAATATAGTTAGTCTTTATTGCCGGTATGAATGGTGGTTTTGTGCCCCCTCTTGCCCCCGGATGGGCCTGTAATCTAGAGACCTTTATAAATTTGTAGATAACTCTTGTATCTATCTTTTGATACCAAGATATAAACTTTTGGATAAGAATTGATTAAGTTATAATAGTTTTAGTTTATAAAAACTTTATTTTGACCACAGTTTCTTCAACAAATCCTAATATCAAAAAATCGGTACTTAAAACGTCATAACTTTTTGTAGGGTGGTTCGATTTTGAAAATTTTTTCACTTTTGGAATATTGAAATGAAGCTCTTTTTAATGATATATAACAATCCAGAATTTGATGAATTTAAAAATTTCATGTAACATACCTATATATATATATATATATATATATATATATATATATATATATATATATATATATATATATATATATATATATATATATAGATAGATAGATAGATAGATAGATAGATAGATAGATAGATAGATAGATAGATAGATAGATAGATAGATAGACAGATAGATAGATAGATATATAAAAATAGATAAAGATAGGGAGAGCTAATATTTCTATCTAATCTGGTTTAACATTTCAAGATTCACAGAAGGTTCCCTTTACGTTGTATGATTTTATACTCGCAACATTGGGATGCATACATGCAAAGAGCGTTAATCCATATATATTGAACCAACGTTGAATTATACATACTGGATTAATGATGGGTTTAGATTGTAGAAACAATCAACTTTTACGATATTTTTACATACGTTGGGACCAATGTAACTTCGTAAGCTGTTTGTTTTTGCGTCGGTATTAATCATTTCATTGATATCATTGCTAAACACATGATATTAAATTAACGTTGAGTTTGCATCAGAAAAAACAATGTAAATTCAATTTTTTTCCAACCTGTGTTAGCTACCTTGGTAGCCACTACATGGCGACAACTCTATAACTACAAAGTGGCTTTCGCGGCCTATCACAAGTACAGTAAGAAGACGCATTGCGCGGTTTTAACTAGCCACTTCAGAGCAATATGTTGACCGCTGCATATTTCAGCTTTGGAACTTTTTTAAAACATCGCTACAATTCTTTAGGTAGACAATACCATTTTCGAAAAAACTGTCGTATTAGTACACACAAATGTGGAATGTATACAACAAGCTATTTAATTTATATAATAAGTAAGCTTAAAAGCTGTGTTAGGAATACACATCTCAGCATTTTAGATTATTACTATTATCATTATTATTGCCATTATTATTATAACTATTATTATTGTTGTTGTTAATATTATTATTGTAGCTAACTATAGTTTCAAGAAAATTTAGTATTTTTATAATTGCTACATAATGTAGTTTTGTTGCTATCAACTTATTTGTTATAAATCGAAGTTCTGAAAAACTTCACAGATAAAAATACACAATAAATATAAAAATATAATGTCCATAAAATATAACATATACAAATGCTTATTGTTGTTTTTATAAATATTGTTACCTTATTAAATAACAAAATATAGATTTATAAAAATAATATTTTAATACCAAGTTTAAAAAAGTTATACTAAGTTTATAAAAGCATCTTTTTGGTCCACAAAAAAGCTTTTGATAGTTTGATTTGTTAAAATTTATTTAAATCATATGTTCGTAGGCTACTACGACATCTCTGATCTTCATATTGTACATGCGCACACCTATATAATTATTGCAAGATTTTTCTTCCTCTAAATATACGATTTCTTTTTTTACTTTTTTGCATTTATTTGCGTTTAAAGAGTTTAAGAGTGTTACCTCTGTTATTTTTCTCGGAATAGTAACTTTACCAATGAGATCGGGTACTTCAATTGATTTTGTTTCACACACTGATGTTTTATTTGTAAATGTATGTAAACTAACTACGCGGTTTTTTGGATTTTCGTGATTTCGATTCGATTTAGAAAGCTCTTCTATTGCTGAATTAAAAACATTGAAGTTTTCAAGTAATATTTTCAATACACGCGTAGGATCTTCATGTTCGCGGAAGGGACATGGTTGATAAATTAGTGGTGCTGTTTCAAACATTGCTACCTAAAAATAAAAATATACAAGTATAAAACTTGCAAAAAACTAAATAATAAATTAAATAAAAAGTAACTAAAAATAGAAAATCGTAAAATTAAAATCTTTGTTTTTAATGGAAATTTCCAAAACTGCCAAGTTTTTTCATTTATTATAAATTACTATAATAACAATTTTTTAAATTTTTACAATAAAATTGATTTTCGAAATAGTTAAGTTTAATGCGGATTTTGAATAATACAATTTGATGCAAATTTAAAGTTTTTTTAAAGTAAAAATAAAAGTAGTTAATTAAACATTTTGAAAGAAAATTTTAAACACGACAAAAATAAAAATAAGAAACTCACCAGTAGCGTGTAAGTTAGAAATGTAAATAGCATTTTGAATAAATTATTAAGTATTAATTATTAATAATAATGTTAACTCCTTTTTTATAGCTGTATAAAAATTGACCAGGTAGTTTTTAAAGTTACAAAAATTTAATTGCTTATGTACCAAAATAAGAAATTGCTCTAATTGTACTTAGCTTATTTGTATTGACTTTAAACGTATCTTTTACTTTCCATGCTTGAAATTAATTAAAGATTTTACTATGTAAATCAAAATCGTTTTGCGTAATTGAAACGAAACTCAATTAAGTATCTGCAACGCAATTACAATCAAGATGCAACGAAACTGTATTACAAAAGAGAAATTTTTAAATGTTAATACTATGCAAAAAAAATGTAAATTGTCATTATTAGAATTTTTCTCTGTTTTATATATCAAAAAGCTTTGTTTCCTACTTGAATTTCATTTATGGACTTATTAGTATCTAATTACACTTTATATTGGTTGCGCTTAATTTCCCTGACAAAGCATTTCGATGAAGCTGAAACAAAGTGAAACCTATTCTGCTCAAACTTACCTCGACCGATTGCTTTTTTTACAGTTTAGATCCAGAGCGGCAAAACAACAAGATTGTTTTACAAAAAAATCCTATTTAGTTGCTTCACTTTATGAAATCATTTTTTGTATTAAATGTTTTATATCTTTCATTTCTTTAATGCATTTAGAAAATAAAAGATTCTTCAAATATTAATCTGCATTAGTTATTTGAATTTAATTATGCTGAAAAGTTGTTTTGATTCTTTAGTAATATCACAAATTTATCTGTTCACTATTTGAGTTGCTTTAAAAAATTAGATACATTATTATAAGTAATTTTTTATAAATATTTTTAAATACAAATTTTATTTATAATTCCAACTATAGCCTGGGGTCTTTTGGGGTCCACGTCTTTAAGGTTTAATTCAAACACTTAAAAGCATCGAGTTCATTCTAATAGAAAAAAAACAACGTGTTTTATTAGTTAAATTGAATTCGATTTTCTTTAATTCTTTTTAAACAATTTATACATGAAATGGTCCTGACTTTTTTTCCTGTAACATTGCAAACTGTAGAAAATTGTAAATTCTTTAAGTTTTAGCGGATATGTTGATTGATAAAATTATTCAATATACAATTCAAACTTGAAAAACTTAAAAGTCGTTTATTTAAACGTGGAATCGGAAAAAAACTTAGCAATCAATAGTTGCAGATTATTTGAAAAGGGAAAGTTTTGTAAGTAAAGCAAATTGGTTATATATTTTTCAATAAAATTTTTGAGTTTTAAACTTAATAATGTAAACTTACATAAATAAATGAAAAGGCGTTACAAAAATAACAAATTTAATTTTTGTATTTTATTTTCACTAAAACTTGGTAACTTAATTAAAAAACAAGAGATCTAAATGAACATGCTCGTGTTACCTTCTAATTAGTCCAAAGCTTTAACTACGGCCAAGCAGCTGCCTATTATTCAGATGGCATACATGCTTGCAGTTATCAGCAAAGCATATATGTCGAACACAATGTTGTTTTTACTCGTTTTTTTTGTTGAAATTTTTATTGTAAAAATTTAAATTTATCTCCAATAAGGCTGCAAGCAAACACTAATTACGTTGGAAGTTAGAAGTAAATTAGTTAAAAAATATGGCAACAGTTTTCAATACCAGGACAAATATTATATTTATAAATGTAGAGAACAAAATCAGTTGTAGAAAATGGTTAACAAGAGTTAGATTTCATCTAATACGACTGATCCTATTTTTGTCATAACGGAAAACGAGAAAGATAGAACGATAGGATCAAAATATGTGTAGATCAGGGCAGAACCAGTGTTTTATGATCTTTGAGATTATAAAATGTTAGCTAACCTCTAGACACAGAGCAAACTCTGAGCAATTATATGTTTATACTTATGTTAAATAAAGATGCTTTGCAAAAAATTGCCCTTTAATTTGAACTGACTTGTATCATTGAAGTGACACGAAGAGTGTGATCATTTTGTTCAATATATGAAATAAAGAAAAAGTGTTTTTGCATTTATTAAGGTTATAATATAATCAATTAGTATCGGCAAAATAAAGCTATTTTTTATTTGATATTTAGTAAAAGAGAGGAAAAGAAAACTGGTGAAACTAAACAATTAGAGACTAGTATCCTAACAACATTTTGCAAACATTAACACAAAATCATTTTATTTTAAAAATTTCATGGGGATTATGCAATTTTAGAATTTAAATTATTAAAGTTTCAAAAAACTTAAAGGTAATAAGGATATTTTAAGGATAAAGCTATTGATAAAAAACAAACTTAACTTTTTTTCTTGCTTTTTACAAATCGCATTTTACTATAATAATGTTATTATATACCAAATGACCAAATAAGTCACTGAAGTTCATATTTGAAGTAAAATCTTCTGATATTATCAGAAAACTTGAAGTACCAGAAAAACAAAACAATAACAAAACCATAAGGATACTATGCAATTTTACAAAAAACATTGATAAGGTTAAGTACTTCTACATAGATTTTATTAAACACAATTTTAAGGATTTTTTTTATTAGGGCATATCAATGTTTTTAAGTGTTATTTTTATTTCTCAAGATATATATTTTTTTTACATTGACTTCTTCCTTTACTTTATCAATAAAAAAATTTTCTTTGCTGATGAACTTCGATTATTTTTGTTTTTGTTTTTTGATAAGTTAAATGTTTATAAAAAGAATTGAGTGACTATTTTAATTTCTTCTGCAAAATCTCTGGAAGATGCTTTGGAACCATTTTCTTAATTTTGATTTCATGTTTCATTGTATACCCAAAGATCCGTTTGTAGAAAAACAATGTTGTGAAGCAAAGCAAGATGAAAATTAAACTGATATTGCAAACAAATTCCATAGTAACACTCCACTGTCACATAAGAGCTGATAATATGATCCGTTGTCCCCAATAACATGGACGTGCTGATGAGCTTCTAAACTTGCATAATGACTTAGTTTATATACTTAAAAAAGGTGGTTGATTTTTATATATTGCAGATAAAAGAAAACTTAAAAATAACACCTATATAACCTGGTCAGTAATTAAACAAGTCCCCGTCTACAGCAACAGTACAAAAAAATGCTTGCTTTGCCTTCATGAAAAACTTTGCACAATATCATACAAAGATACGCAAGAACTGTTAAATACAAAAGCAAAAATATTATCTAAGTGCTGCCACAAAAACAAATTCTTGCTTGACATTCGCGAGCTAAAAGATTAAAAATCCGAACGGCGCTGGCAAATAGTATTAGTTTTACGGCAGTTTTTAAACGTCGCGATATCTATTAAGAGTTTATTTTTTAACGAAAAAAATAATGTATATTTTACATGATGATTGCTAAACGCCAAAAACTGTTAGCAGTAAAAATCATGCAGTTATTTTTATTTATTCGCGTCAAAAAATTAATCATATAGCTCTGATATTATTCATCGAGCACTCTTGCTCGATGAATGGTATCAGAACTACACAATTAATGACATCAACGAAGGCGCAACATTGTTCTAATGTTTTATCAACGTATGTGTGATAGCTGGGAAGGGCCATCACAATAAAAATCACAAAAAAACTTAAGTCAGTTTTAAGGCAGTTAAAAGAGTTACAATAATAGGGCGATCCTGATCATAAAGAAGAATGAGATAATAGTTTAAGAGAGATCAAATCGTGATGAGAAACGCTTAAGAGTTATTTTAGAAAAAGGCACTTCTAGGATCAGAAACAAAACATAAGTCATGCAGAGAATGTAAATGATGCGGATTGTCTGGAAATCTACTTAAAAGTTGCCTATTTGAGTTAAAGAATTAAAAACAAAATTTTTGACCCTTAACGTCATCTAATAAATAACATATTTATATATCTTTTAACTTTATAAATGTAAACTATACTTATAAATAATATAAGTATAGTTTACCCTTTTTCAAAAGGTTATTCTCATATATACACACACAAATACTTTTTAAAGGTTATTTTGAAGTCATTATCGGTTTTTTGACAGTGTTTAGTTGGCAGGTCATGTATTTGACATAATTAAGTCGGGAATATTTAAGTTTGGGATACTTTATTTTTCCGATTTTTGAAACCACTTGGTACTTTTTAAGGACTTAACCGCACTCCCCTCATTTTGTTTGTAGAATTGCCTATGTATATATATATATATATATATATATATATATATATATATATATATATATATATATATATATATATATATACATATATATATATATATATATATATATATATATATATATATATATATATGTATATATATATATATATATATATATATATATGTATATATATATATATATATATATATATATATATATATATATATATATATATATATATATATATATATATATATATATATATATATATATATATATGTATATATATATATATATATATATATATATATATATATATATATATATATATATATATATATATATATATATATATATATATATATATATATATATATATATATATATATATATATATATATATATATATATATATACAGGAATGCTTTCCTCCCGGGACTTTGGCAAAAAAAAATTATTTAAATAAAATTTATTTACCATTTGGTGCAATTTTATATAAACAATTTGAATATTTTATCTAGTTTTCATTGCGATTCTAATTTTTTACTTAATAGAAATCTTTCAGTTAATTAGTCCTCCCCTCCCCTTTTTATTTAGATTTCTCCTAATATGTAAATAACCAGTGTTTTCATTGGTTGATTTTAAAGTTGACGCGCGTTTTTTTTGGACCGTTAGTAACAGTTTAGAAATGCTAACATTAACATGCACGTGTAGCGTCAAAAATATGTATTCGTAACAGTTGCTGAGGTTTTTAACATTGTTTAAATATCCATTGTATTTTTTCTAGATGCATTACTACTTTAGTTAAAATTTGGAATTACTTAACCAAATTATTTTTATTTATAATAGCTTGATTATTTGTTAATCAAACAATAAATTATAAATGTAACAAACTATAAATGTATCTTAAAAGAGTGTTATAAAAGTAACAACACTGTAATGTTATTACTTTGGTCTGATATTCACCTTTTTATGAATTTTTAAATACCTATTTTATTTTTTGTAGATGAAGAGACAAAATATGTTAACCACATATTTCTCGAAAAAAATAGGAGAGGAAACATCAGTAAGTAATGATAGCAGGTCGACTATTTACAGAGGTAGAAGCAGTTTCAAAAACTTTACAGGAAGAAATACTAGAGATTCCTAGTTACCAAAATAAGGACAATAATAATTTACCAAGCTGTTGGAATGCAAAACAGTTGAAGGAGTTTAAAATTAAATACGATGGGCTATTTGTCAGTAATCAGAAATTGGGATGTGAGTATTGTTTAAAAATGGAATCAAAACTAATATCTCAGGAATGGAAAAAATGTAACGTTACGACATCGGGGAAAGACAAAAAAGTGCAACGAGCATCTTTAAGAAAAAAAATGAGTGAACATTTTGTATCAAAAGCACAAAAACTAGCTGTTGAACATGCCAAGATACTTAAAAACAAACTTTTACAGCATGCATTGATAAGATGAACGAAAAATTTATTAGTTCTACTACAAGAATCTTCAACACTGTTTACAGTCTAGCGAAAAGAAATCGTCCGTTTTTAGACATAGAAAGTGTAATAGAGCTTCAAGTAAAAAACGGGTTGGACATGGGAACCGGACTTCATTCTCGACATAGTGCAAGTAAGATAGTAGAGCATATCGCGCAAGAAACTAAAAAAGAATTGTTTATATCAATTATTAAGAATTATTTAAAAATTTGTACTGTTATTGATGAAGCTTCCACCATTTCCAGTTAATCAACGCTTATAGTTTTCATCAAAGTAGAATCTTCTACAGTTGCATCTTCTGAAATATCCCCAATAATATTCGTATATATTGTGGAACTTGACGCACAAGATGCAAATACTATTTTTCAAAGTTGTATTACTTGCTGTTGGATTTGATACAAATTATTTAAAACTGAATTTAATAGGGTACTGTTCTGACGGTGCTAGCGTAATGCTCGGTTGTAAATCTGGAGTCAGCGTACGAATAAAAGAGATGTTTCCAAATGTTATTATTTGGCACTGTCTCAATCACCGCCTACAACTTGTTTTAGATGATTTCATAAAAGATATCAAACAAGTTAATCATTTTAAAGTTTTCATGGACAAAATATATTGCATTTTTCATCAATCTAATAAAAACCAAAAAGAACTGAATGATATTTCTCAGGAGCTTAGTTTGGATATAATTAAGATTGGAAGAGTGTTAGGACCAAGATAAGCTACGTGCAGCCTAAGATCTGCACTTGCTGTATGGCGGAGCTACCCTGCTTTGTATACGTTGTTCTCTTCTAACCAAAAAATATCTGGAATGGCAAAACGACTACAAAACAAATGTTTTCTAGTAGATTTAGCTCTAATGATTGACATCCTACAGGAGTGCTCTCTACTATCTAATGCCCTTCAAGTTAGAAATATAATTGTTGCCAGGGGAGATCAACTGATTAGAAGAACAATTAACGCTTTTCAAATGCTCAAAGATCGTCGCGGTCATTACGAAAAAAAAGTGGATGAAGTTATAAACTCTGAAGCATTCAAAAACATAATCTTCGTCGAAAACAGAATTTGTGGAAATCTTCCCAGAGATTCCCTTATTGACAGCATCATAAAAAAATATGAAATTAAGATTGATGGATTGTTCTCATCTCGGATCAAATGGTAACAAAAAAAATATTGATAATAGCATTATTTATGAACTAGCCAATTTGCTAGAGCCGAGCACATGGAAAATTGAAGATATTGTAGTTCCGTGGATAAAGGCCAAAAATAATTTTGATAAATTTCGAAAACTTTTTAATTTTGATATCGATAAGAATGATTTCCGTGATTATGTAGAAAATGTAATAAACAATGGCCATCAAGAAATTAGTAAAATTGCAGAAAACATTCAAAAAGCGAAAAATATGGTTAATACGGTTGCCGTTAGCAGTGCTGAAGCAGAACGAGGGTTTTCATTGATGAATATCATTATTACTGATATAAGAGCCAGGTTAACAGTGCAGACAGTATCAAATTTGATGACATTAAACTTAGTTGGTCGTCTTTTTTTACATAGGGAACTGCGTTCCCTATGTAAAAAAAGACGACCATAACTCGGCAGATGATACAAGGGTTAAAAAATCTAAACCGAACGAATATACTGAAAATCAATTAGCTATTTGGAAATATTTTATATAATATAATTACTTTATAACAATAACATTTACTAATATATGAAATTTCACAATTTTTTGTTATGTTCAGTTTCTTTTTATGTAAATTTTGTATCTCTTAAAATGAATGAATAAAATGAAAGTGATTTTCACCTCGTTGAATTATTTTTTTATTTTCTTTTATCCTATTACATTATTATTGCAAAGAATATAAACGATAGTTAAATATTCTTGACTTAGTCTGCCATTCTGACAACCATAATATTTAAATGGAAATATTAATATTAAAAAAATAAAAAAATTTGTAAGAAAATATCACTGCGAACCGGTTGATAAACTTTGGGAAAGCATCCCTGCATATATATATATATATATAGATATATATATATATATATATATATATATATATATATATATATATATATATATATATATATATATATATATATATATATATATATATATATATATATATATATATATGTATATATATATATATATATATATATATATATATATATATATATATATATAAATATATATATATATATATATATATATATATAAATATATATATATATATATATATATATATATATATATATATATATATATATATATATATATATATATATATATATATATATGGTAATGTTTTCATTATGTAATAATAATCAATTTTTTCGATTTGAGAGTGATCAATATAAAGTGAAATAATCACAAAATAGATCAAAATACAAAATCTTTGCGGTGTAAAGGAGAGGAGGGGGGAATTAATATTTAAATTTTTTGTACTTAGCACCATATTTGCGTCTTCTAAAAAAATTGTCTTTTTTTTCTATTTTAGGACTTTTGGATTGTGGCTGGGCGGGGATATTTATATATATATATATATACATATATATATATATATATATATATATATATATATATATATATATATATATATATATATATATATATATATATATATATATATATATATATATATATATATATATATGTTAATGTTTTCATTATGTAATAATAATCAATTTTTTCGATTTGAGAGTGATCAATATGAAGTGAAATAATCACAAAATAGATCAATAAATAATTAAAAAAGTAAGATGAAAAAAAACAACTTTTTTACGGTACTTAAAGTTTCATGCCGTTAGCGGCACTCATCAGCCATATATTTAAATCAAGAAAATACCGTTTAAAAATACAATTAAAATACCGTTACAAAATTAAAAAAAAACAATGGAATGAGTTTTGACGTCAAATAATAATAGTAATAATAATGACAATAATAATAATAAAAATAATAATAATATGGAAAAACATCTTTTTTATTCGTCAGTGTCATATTGGGACAGAAGGAATCTGTTTCTATGTCTATACTTAGAAACAATCTCACTCCTTTTATTCAATAAGTTAGTACTTTTATAATATAGAATTTCATATTTTTCGGTGAGACATAATTTGCAAGATTTAGATGTTGGATTATATGCTTTACATCGCCTGAGAAATTTCCACTTAACTATAGTTAAGTGGAAATATATATATATATATATATATATATATATATATATATATATATATATATATATATATATATATATATATATTTATATATATATATATATATATATATATATATATTCCATATTATATATATATATATATATATATATATATATATATATATATATATATATATATATATATATATATATATATATATATATATATATATATATATATGTATATATATATATATATATATATATATATATGCATATCTGTGACGGATCCAGTAATTTTAGGTAATATATTTAAGTACTACTGTCTAAAGAATTTGAAAAAACAACTTTATTAAGCACAGGCTTTGCTTACACGACAACAGCTCAAAGAAAACTCGTTTTTATGTGAAAAGAGAACAACTTTTTTCATTTCCGTTATTCTTATCAGATAAAAACAAAAACTGCACAAGGAATACACAAACATAGTTGGAAACAATTCAACAAGGTTCAGAAATATTTAGATTTTCTTGATACGCAATTGTAGTGTGAATAACTCTCTCGATGTAGTCACCAAATGCAGCCCCCTATCATATTTTTGTCATAATGTCCTTGGTAACGATGCTCAAAGTTTAATATATCTTAATATAGGCGTTCACCGCTCATGGGCGCTTACTCCGCTTTTCGGAGTAATCTGCCATGTTCTTTTTGAATTTATTGATATGCGAATCAATGATATGGACTTTTGGAGACATTCTGCATTCCATTTTGGCGTAATTCTTCAAGAGAGTCTGCACCATCTCCACAGAGTTTTCAGCTTTGAAAAAATATTTTCAAATTACCTAGTAAACTTTAAACAACTGCAACAAAACTGCTCCAAATTACTCTCTCCGTTCTGTTTAACAGCTTTGCAGAATCCTTACATTTTCTGATCTTGATTTGTGGTCCGACGAATATACCTGCCCTAACCTTTGCCTCGGACAGCGTTGGAAAAAGATCTTTGAGGTATTGAAATGGTGCTGACTCCATGTCAAGATTAGTGATAGACTGCTTAATGACACTAATGATACTTTACAAGTTTCAATCAGCGCCTCACAGTTCACATTGTTCTTTCTAACAGAAAAATTGGGCCACTGTTGCCAGTCCTTTATTTGCGATAATACACCTTAGTGTCACGGCTGTACTAGAGATACAAGGAAATTTCGTGAAACCTCATTAAAGACCCATGAGGAATGTTAGCATTTTTAAGGCACCAATGATATCCCATTCCTAGTCGTCATACTTTAATACGCTCAGCAAAATTTTGACACTAGTATAGTCCTCTTTGAGACGCACAGTGTGGGCCATTGAGAGAGACGGGTAGTTTCCTCTATTGTGAAGCAACACGGTTTTGAGGCTCCGGGATGAAGTGTCTGTAAATAGGCGCTATTCAGTATGATTTCAGCAACAAAGTTTTCTAAGTTATGACTCCTTGAAAAAAACTAGATCTTAAGCATTGAAATTCTATGAAAATCATTTAAAACATATCTGAGTGGCAGGCAACTGTTCGGTTTATCCTTAGATAGATTTTTTTTCCAATATTTTCATGTGAGATGCGGTGTCCAAGATTTGTCTTGGTCCCGGACCGGCAGGCCGAAGTACGTTTTGTAGGCCTTGCATATTATGCAACTTGTTTCCACAAAATACTATTTCGCACTTATTTTTATGAGTTGCTCCCATATGTTAGGGAATGAATCATCTGGATGCAAAAAACCTCTTGATACCATATCAAATAAATAACTTCTCTTCAACTACGAATCGCCAACTTTTTAGTCTGCATTAACACAAATTGATATCTTGGTTTAAGACTCCTGTCCTTTTATACTTACACAGCTAGTTTAAGAACATTTAAAAACGTTCTAGAAAGTTCTGATAGTTTCTCGAAAGTTCTGGTAGTTTCTGGAACGTTCTAGAGTGTTTAGGAGAATTGTAGAAACATCTTCACTCTTGCAGTCTCTTTAGAAAAGACACTCAAGCAGTTCAGGAGTGTTATAGGAGGAATTTTGGCATTGAAAGTAAATCGAGAAATTTTTCAAAAACATGCAAATTTCCAAATTTCATTGTCCCGATCACAGAAGCAAAGTTTTTCTGGAATAACAGCGGTTTTGTTTCTGTTCTAAACCTAACAGATTAGGAATACACACTTCCAACCCAGAAACAGAAGAAAAGTGAAAATGTGTTACATACTTTAATTATAGTTTCGATAATACAATTATGATGATAACATATATATATATATATATATATTTATATATATATATATATATGTATATATATATATATATATACCTAATATAATATATTTAAAGTTATGATAATATAATTATGATGATAATATATATTTCCTCAATGACATTTTCTTAAATGTATTATTTACTTTTTTATATATACATTTTCTGAAATGAACCGGGAGCATATAACGGAAATACATTTGACAGCTGTTATAGTGCTAAAATATAATTATACAGCATTAATATAATGTTTCGTTTGAATTTACTATTGAAATAAGTAACTTGACAAAAGTTTAATACAACTTTTAAAGGCATATTTACAAAATGATAATGGCGATTTGTTCTTTTGTTTCAAGTCTGCTTTCACGGCTGGTTTTAAGGAACCTTAAATAACGACTCGAAATATGAGTTTTCAAATTCATTTCTAGTTTGACTCTTGCATTACACTATGGTCAGACTTCAGATTTAAAAAATAACTTGAAGTTTCAAGTTTGCTTCTTGCATTCGGAAGATATTTTTGCTTTCTCAAATACTCAACGCCGTTAATGCATGTTCTGGAAAATACACGAATTTTGCGTTTTTATAAAAAGGTTATGTTTGACTGCATTTTTTTAGCCCAAATAATTTATTTTTTTTAATTATTTTTTTTTCCCCGAGCGCTTTAATTTGTCTAAAATCAAACAAAGTTAACTTTTTTTTAAATTACTAAAGTTTAGATATAAAATTTTTCTTTATGGTTGATGAACCATATTTTGGTATAAAATGGTGCTGCGCTCAATGAAGATAAAACATTAAATTTAGAAAACAACTTTTTCAAACAAGTTTTAAGTTATATGTTTAATTTCTAACCAGTCATATGTCTGCAAACATATTAAAGGTCGAAAAAAATTAGTTATTTCAAGTTTAAAATCTGTTTTTTCCATTTTATATGAAAGTTTTTATTAATTTGAGTGTGAAGAACACACAAATTGACATACGACCAGTTAGACTTTTATAGTTAAACCTCTTAATGTTTATTTAAAAGTCTAAGCTCAAAATTTAAACATTACTGTGATATGAGCCACCCCTATTTTATAATGCCATAAAACTATTTTACTAAAATTCCGGTCTTTAAATTACCATAGATTAATGTAAACATGTTAAATAGCGGGCAGAATATAAATTTACTTAACCAAATTTAGAATACAAGTAAGCAACAGATTTATAATAAAATTAACTCAATTTTTTGTTATGTCAGAGCTGTCAATTGCTGATCTTTTAACTTGCGGTTTCTCTAAAGTTGCAGTATATATAGCTTTAACTGAAAAACATAGAATCAAACATTTAGTAAATGAAAATTATAAAGTTTTTAGATCAAGAGTGCTAAATCATCAATACAAAATTTATATTGAAAAAAATCCTACATTTCACTTTAGCTATGAACAAATAAAAGAAAAAGGCCGGATTATTGTTAAACATTTAAAAAACTTAGGGAAGACCAGGTCAAAATTGTCTTTGAAAGATATTTTGCTTACCTTTTCCAAAGAAAGATTTAATAATTTAGGAAGCTCAAAAATGCTTCATAGCCTTTTTAACTGTCAAGGATGAATAGCTAACAAAAGATTAAAATTAGTGTTAGAAATATTTCCTACCAAATGTAAAAGGTTCAAATATAAAGAAGAAAAAAGAGGAATGTATAGGCAGAAAAAACTTTCAATCGCAACTCATAAAACACTGAACAAACTAGAGCAGGATTTTAATAAAACATTTTCCACCACATTCACAAAGGCTATGAAAATCAATATACCTAATCCACAAAATAAAAAACACAGATATGATGCAAATAAAATAAAAAATGATATTGAAAATCAATGGAAAGAAACCTCATCAGATAGGTATTTATATACGAAAGCTCAGCAGATAAGTATTCATAAACACCTGAGTATTTAGATCTATACATAATAAATATTGTTTCTACATACTGTATATACTACACAAGTGTGTATGTGCTTGCTGCACCAGAGAGAGAGAGAGAGAGAGAGAGAGAGAGAGAGAGAGAGAGAGAGAGAGAGAGAGAGAGAATGTACTCTCTCACTTTGTTTTACATGTATAATATATGTATACACTGCGACCATTTTCTATAGACGCATGAAGAATTTAACGGATTTACAGTGTTACAGTGGTAATAAAATTGTTCTAACGGTACTTTTGAATTAGTATTTGTAAGAAAACAATGATCCATTATGCATCTGATTATTAATTGTCTTGATTGTATTAAAATAACTAAATTTTTAATATTTACGTGGCAATTTTCTATAGACGCACTAAAGTTTTGACGAGTTTTGACGAGTAATTTTCTATAGACGCACTAAAGTTTTGACTAGTTTTGTCTCAAATTTCTTATATTCTGTAGTATTTTTTATTTTATGAGTCGAAATTAAGTTGAACTTAACCAAATGCTGAAAGGAAAGGTCCTTACCAATATGGGAAAAGGTCAGATATTGGCTTATCATCGAGAAAATGTTCCAAATCGAGAAATGGCTAGAAGATTGAAGAGATCAGATCACGTTATCCGTAATTTCTTGAAAAATCCAACAGATTATGCAATAATCAAGAGGAAACCAAAGAAATCTAGGGTTTCAGGCCGTAAAAAAGGCAGAATTGTTCGACTCGCATCAAATTCATCAAAAAGTTTGGAAACAATTAAGTCAGATTTGGGTTTAAATGTTTGCAAGGAGACGATTAGAAAGTTCTTAAAGACAGCCCAAATATTATACGATCAAAAATTAATAAAGCACCAAATTTAAAGCCCGTTCACAAACAGAAACGGATAGAATTCGCCCGCGAAAACATGGTACGCGATTGGGAACAAGTAAGAAATTTTAGATAAATTCTCATGATTACGTAAGATGTCTAAATAGCTGAATATTTTTGTTTTCAATACCAAGTAATTTTTTTGGACGAGAAAAAGTTTAAACTTGATGGGCCTGATGGTTTTAGTGGCTACTGGCGTGATATGAAGAGATAACCCAAATATTTTTCGACAAGGAATTTTGGTGATGGATCTTTGATGTTTTGGCTTGGGTTTAGTGCAACAGAAAAGTTAAATTTAGCATTTACATCTTGCAAAATGAAAAGTTCTGAATATATTGATGTGCTAAAATTATGCTTGATTCTATTTAAAAACAAATATCGACGCAAAAGTTTGTTTTTCAACAAGACAACGCCAACATTCACACTAGTAACGAGACTAAAGCTTGGTTTGAAGCTAAAAAAATTGAGCAAATGTGGTGGTCTGCTCGCATTCCAGATTTGAATTCTGTTGAAAACATCTGGGGAATCATTGTAAGACGTATCTATGCTGATCAGAAGCAATATAACTCTGTGGCAGAGCTAAAAGTAGCGGTATCAGAATGCTGGAAGGATATGGAGCCAAAAGTGCTGGAAAACTTGATGGGAAGTATGCCAAAACAAATTTATCAAGTAATTGAGCGCAAAGAAGGTCCAATCGAGTACTAAAAGTGTGATAAAACATTTTTTTGGATAGTTTTGTTAAAAAATGTGAACTGCGTCTATAGAAAATAGTCAGCTATTTTTTGAATTTAATTCATTTATGATTGACCTCTTCTCAAATTTGATATTATTTTTTGATAATTTTCATTATTTCTTGATACTTTATTTATAATTTATTGAAATATACTATAAAAATACAGTTAAGTTCGTTACTAAGACATAATCGGCATGCGCCTATAGAAAATGGTTGCAGTGTATAACACAAAGTATAATAAAAAATTAACTTTTTTACGGCATTTGGTGTTCCTGTATCATTAAGCAATAGAGATAAGCTCCGCCTAACCCATAGTTTTGAAACACAAAAAAATGCGAAAAAAAGAAGAATATTAAAACTATCAGCTATAAAAAATGTAAGTCAAGTACAAGCAAATGAGTTGGTTAAAAAAAGAATAGTATAACATCAAAACAGATTTGAATTAAGTCAATATTTATAATTACAATGCGTCATTATGTTAAATTTAGGACTGGCATAAGTCATTAGTTCATCCAGTGATCCCTGGGTGAAGTAGTATGTAGGGATTTTTCTACATAAACCAAATAAAGAATCTAATAAAACCTAATAAATATCAAATAGAGGAAAATTTAACTTACACCATTATAGTTCTTACCAGCTCAAATGATCATTAATTATAAATGATGTATGAATTTTTTATAATTTGGACATTTAATTAATGTGTATTAATTAAATGCAACAGATGGCCTTGGTATTATAATTTCAAGTTGCATATTTCAATATATATATATATATATATATATATATATATATACATATATTCATACGCACATACTTTAAAACTCTATTCACATCTAGAAGGAACCTACGAGATGTGGAAACACTCACAGAGCTCGTTTAACAATCCATATGACAAATGTGTTCTAAGTACAGAGAAGTACTAGCCATTCCTTATGTAGTTATGTTATATACCTTCTAGCATACTACAGAGAAGGATTAAGGATTGAAAGGTGCATATAGTGAGGCTTATACAAAGTTTTTTTTTTTCTACAACTAATTTAGGGAGAGAAAAAAGCAAAAAACCCTGTCGGTTCTGTTGAGAAATATTCCTGGAAACAAGTTGAGTGTTTGGATGTAATTTCATCCTACCCTAATGGTTTTAAAATAAACTTTTCTGAACTAGCATGTAAATTTTCTGTGACAAACAAAAAAGGTAATAGTTTTAAATGTCTGCGATATAGTATATTTACAAAAATAATAAACCAATAATAAATGTATTATGCTAATAAACTAGTTTTACCATTTTAACAGTAATAAGTACCAATAAAAAACAAGAATTTTAAACAAAATAATTTTTAGGTATTACACCCGCAAACAGAGGCCAAGTACTGAAAAGACTTTTAGAATCTATGAACTGTGATCTAAAAAGACTAAATCTAAAAAGAAAAATGTCAGACAATACATACCCTGATGGCACTAATATTAATAATATACAGTATAGAAGAAAAAAACGGAGGTATTTATTACCTTTCCTTCACTTATCATTAATAAGTTAAACTTTTCAAATTTTATTAATCATTCATGTTTAAACTCATTTATAGGTTAAACATGCCATACATCAGAGATATATCTTTGCCATGCGAACCAACTAATAAAAAATAAAGCAGCAACTCAAAAAAAAAATAGACGATGGAACATATAATTCAGGGGAAAAGATTGTACCCCAAAGATATGAAAAAGTATTTATATCATCTGAAAATCAAACAATTACAAAAAAAGAGGTTCATATTGAAGGCAGAAAAATTTCCTTGAAAGATATAAGACTAAATATGTTCAAAGACCATGAGATTTTTATGAAAGTTCAAAACGATAATGAACTAGAAGCACTTTCTCAAAGGCAAATTGTTGATGCTCTTGAATTCAGGAATATAAAGATGAATATGACACCCTAACTAAAAAAGAGCTGATAAATATACTTAAAACTTATGAAAGAACAAGGAATTTAATGTTTTGGTATGATTGCTCCAGTATATCTAATCACACTCACTTTCTTGTTACTGTTAGCGTTATGTATGATACAGCCATATTTTTAAGTAGCTTTGAATATAAACAAAAGTATGGAGAGAATATAAATGTTCAATCAGAGGTCGAAAAGCCTTATTTATACATACTTGGTAGATGTCCTTCCAATGACCAGCAACTTTTGTATAGCGATGACAGGATTAATGACATTTTGCAATTGAGCGATCCCTTAGAATTCAAGGGAACACCTATTTTAGATGTTGCCCGAATATTCAAAGGTGACAATCCAGCAGCACAACTGGAAGCTGGTCATTAGAAGGGTGGTAATTATTTTTGTTGGGCATGCAACATGCATGCAGATCTTTCTAATAATATATCTATATCACTAAGCTTCCCATACACTTCCTTAAAAAATTGTATAGACCATATAAATGCAAGTAACACCTCACAGCTGGCAGTAAACCAAGGAAAAACAAAATTATATTCATGTCTAAAAAAAAATCAGATTGAACAAGAGCTTTATGAAAGAAATATTCAATTTCCATTAAATACATCTGTCAAAAAATTAAAGGAGCTATTGGCAAATGAAATGCATGGAGTGCAAGGATTGCCTGCCCTTCTTTTTAAAAAACCAGGTTTTTCTTTAACACAACTAAATCTTTTACACTATAAAATTTTAAATAATGAACCAATGCATGATATTTCAAACCATATTAAAAATATATTAGATGAATTGCCATATTTAGTAGAAAAAAAAGATA
The DNA here is from genome assembly GCF_038396675.1 of Hydra vulgaris. Classification (NCBI taxonomy): domain Eukaryota; kingdom Metazoa; phylum Cnidaria; class Hydrozoa; order Anthoathecata; family Hydridae; genus Hydra; species Hydra vulgaris. The sequence goes on from NC_088926.1 coordinate 33,625,117, forward strand.
AAAAAAATTGTAGAAAATATAATTAAAAGCTCTTTCAATGGCATTGAAGCAAAAAATGCTGCCAACTATTGAAAAAGTTTATTAATAGTTACTAACTGTTCCTAGAACATTACAAGGTTTGTTTTTAAATTTTTACTAACTTGAAATACAAAACATCCTTTATATGCCAGAAGAATCTAGATCAACACACAGTATTCTTCGTTTAATAAATACCACATTTGTGCATGCAATAATTATAAAAGAACATTTAGAAGCAAATCTAAAAAATAGCAAGCGAAAATTCTTTGGTGCATACTATCACTCAATCACATTCCATGCTCCACTACAGTATAGATTGTTTGCAGGTCGTACGTCTAATGTGGAAAAAGAAGAAGCAATGTTTCAAAATTTGAAACTGTCTACAAAAACATCTTCTAATCATCATTCAGATAATGTTATTTTTAATGCAATAATCCGCAACCAAGCAAAAAAATATTTAAAGGAAGGAAAAAAGTTATGTGATGGTGTTTCAATACTTCACAAATTCTACCAACCATTACATAGTCTATTTAATGACACAAAAATATCATTTACTTGGATTGAAAAGAATAGCAATGAATATCAAAAACTTTTAGAAAAATCAGCTGACTATTTAGTAGAAGGCATTAATGTATGGTGGAAAGAAGTTGAAGATGGAGTAGTATTCTTTGATATAAACTACCCCAATAATTCGAAAAAAACATTTTCCCATTTTCGTTCCTCCTCAATGCAACAACAGTCAGAGTACTTAGAAAAATGCTGAAAACATTGTTTGGAAAACAAACACAAAATTCCTGCTTATAAAATGACAGTTAATGCAAATGTTTTTTATTTAGACACACTTCAATATTTTCATATTTTTAACACTGGAAATATATCTAGAAATAGTATTATACCACTAGATATAATTTTGATTTAATAATATCAAAGTTTTTCAAATTAGTATTAAAAAAAGTTATACAAATAATACTATTATTCTTAATGACAACATCTAATGTTATTATTATTTTATTATAAAAGAACTTAAATATTATAAAAAATATGTTTATAATGTGTTTACAACATTACCATTATGTAGTACATAGCCATTGTATGTACAGTCAAGTACACAATCATTGTGCCATAATTTTAGCAGTATGCATACCATATTATGCATAATAACGTTATTATATAATATATAATAACGTTATTATAGTTATAACTAGTAGTTATAACTACACATATAATATTTGTATATATATATATATATATATATATATATATATATATATATATATATATATATATATATATATATATATATATATATATATATATATATATATATATATATATATATATACATATATATATATATAGTATTATTATGTATATGTGATGATATATAGTATATACATATGTATATATGATATATAGCATTATTTAATAACATTATTAATTTTATATTATATTAGGATTATTATATTATATAAGGATTTATTATTGTTATCAAAAATGAATTTTTATTCATGATATAAAAAAATATAATACTTCTAATAATTAAGTAAAGTTAAACAAAAAATATATATATATATTCAACAAAATATTGCGTTTCTTTACTACACATTTTTTTACTACATCGCAAAAGATATAAGTTTTAAACAATATCTTAACAAATGTTGCAGACCGGAAAAAAAGTATGTTTGTTATCACCGAGAACAAACAAGACAAAAAAGTTTGAGAACTTGCATTAACGGCGTTGAGTAGGCTTTTCATGCCTAACTTGAAAGCAGCCAGTTTTTAAGTATAGCTTGAGTTCAAATTTGCTCTTTGCTATTTGTCAAGTCAAGTATTAGACTTGAAGTATGACTTTAAATTTCAAAATCACTTCTTGCATTCCACGCTCAATCTCATTAGACTGAGTATAGTCAATTTAAAACTACACGGCCTTCTTGTTTTTTAATGAAAAAAGGTTTTTTATAGTTTAGTTTATTTTCAGTGGTCAATGATTTAAAATATTTACAACAATCCGTGAGAAATTTATACACTTTAGAAAAGTCATATATGTTCGTTTTGTTTGAATTATCAACGAAGATGTGCTGCATCAGGCACCTCTATACAAACAGTCTCAGTATACTAGTGCTCATCTGCGACACAAGTACAATACTTTAAGAACATAAAAGAATGCTAGAATCATATGTGAAGATAGTTTAGTTGCAGTTAGCGTTTGAAATTTCTCCTTTAACTAATTTGAATGTTTATCTTGTCGATACTTGAACATGTTGACGAAAGTCGCGTCAACTACAATTAGCGGCAAGTTATTCCACTGCAATGCAACACGCTTCGTGAAGAATTTCTCTCTTGGCATGCAATTGAGTACTCTTTGCTGTGCAAGTTGTTGATTATGATTATGCATAATATACTTTGAGAGGAATACTCCGCGTCCTAGTCGGATTTTATGATCCTAACAACTTTGTTGTCATCAGCATAGAACTTGTACAGAACAAACAATAATAGACGTAAGACTCAACCTTACTGTACGCGACTAATAACGTTTTTTCAATTTGATGTACGCTCTCCGATTACGACTATCTGCTGCCTTCCTGAGAGCCACGCTTTATTCATGCTTGAAGCTCTTATTTGATTACGTAGTTTTGAATTTTGTGGAGAAGTCTATTGTGTGGAAATCTGTCAAAGAACAGATCTGAGAAGATTAGGTCTGTAGCGTATAACTGGTACATAATTTCTGGTAAAAATAAAAAGGTTTAATGCTCATCGTCTTGTTCTCGTCTAGGTTTTCAAGTCTTTTTTATACTTTATCACGTGCGATAAACTGCGTCGTGCATGTCATGTCATTCGCCCTTGGGTTGATATCTGGAATCGGATCATGCGGGTCGATTATAAAAACCAAATGATAGAACTCATTTAAAATTTAACATATTTTGTCATTATCTACTGTGCTTACCTGTACTGTCCTCTAAACTTTGTATATGGTTTTTGCATTTTTTTTAATATTGGCGTAAATCAATCATATATATGTATATGCTTCGTATATGCTTTTTGCATTTTTTTAATATCGGCGTAAATCAATTTTGAGTTATTCTTTAAGGCTTGAACTATTATTTATTTTTATTCTATCACTGCTTTTGTAACTTATTTTTTACGAGGGATTTCGCGCGTAAAGCGCCCACCAGCTCGATAATTTGTTACAGAGTTCTTTTGTTATTTATTGCCTCTTTAACAGTCTGTGTTATCCATGAGTTCAACAAAAATTGGTTTGTTGAAAAGACATTGAATAAAGTTTTCCAGTCGAGCGATTCTAAGTATTTTGATACTTTTTTGTACTTTTTTAAGTTCTATATATAGCGCGTCCGCTTACTTATTGATGATCCTCTTTAACGTTCGTGGTCATAAAAATGCCCAAGATTAAGCTGTGTGTTTGTCCTTGTGATGTAGCCCCCATTGGCGTTTCCTCTTCGATGTCGACTATACCATCGGGTTAGTCACAGATAATAAGGTCTAGAGTATTTTTGGTGCATTAAGCAGGAAGTGTCTATATCTCTGAAAAATTACTACTTGTGATATGTGGTTATCCGCAAGGCATGCCTAAAAAATTGTATTGCTAGGCCAGTTTTTGGAAGCATGACCTACTAAGACTACTCCACCATCTGCGTCTATATGTTCTTAATTTGTGTGTGCGAAATTGAAACTGTAAACCAGCATTGTTGCGCATCTAATATTGTTCAGCACCGCCTTCAATTTAGCACCGATTTTTTTTGTTAAACATCTTCGCTTCCAACAAGGCTGCAAGCAGCAACTTATTCGAGTTGGAAGTTACTGAAAGAGAAAAGATAAAGATTGTAGAGAAAGAAAACGATTGACGGACGACGCAAAGGATTGCAAATTATATGAATCAGAAAAACAAGATAAAGGAAGCAAATTCCAAAAGAGCTAATGTTCAAGGAAAAAAACTCTACAACTAAACATTTTTTGAGCACTTAGGAACAATCACAGAAAAGGGATGAAACTTAACTGCATGACAAGTAACCCGACAATAAATTTCAGTAGATGGCACAAAAGACGCTAGCTCTTTAGAGCAGTGCCCATTATAGTATTTGTAGAAAAGAGAAAGAGAAGCAACATTACGACGATAGGATAATGGTTGGGGGTTGGCTGCAAGAGCTTGTCCAACTATGTTTACAATGAGTTTTTGCACCTTGACTGAAAGAGAAATGGCATCATTAGAAGATCCGCCCCAGATAAGGCAACAGTATTTCATACAAGGCCGGATTTGGGATTTATAGAGACAGAGAATAGAATCTGAAGTAAGAAAGTGACGAGCTTAATAAAGCGATGCAATCTAATTTTGGAACCAATTTGATATATGGTTTTAAAGAAAGATTGGAAGTAAGATTTATTCCTAGAAGATGAAGAGTAAATGACTCATCGAGTACATCATCGTTCATAAATATAGGAAGATCTAAATTATTACAATGACAATTGGTTGAAAAAAACTGAGTTTTATCTGTATTGAAGTTCACCAGCCACTGTGAGCCCAATGCTGTGGCAGAAGTGAGATACTTTTCAAGCTCAAATGCCACCCTCCAAGCGATCAGAGAGTGTTGGTTTCTTTTCACGACAAGAACAAGTGGTAGTATTATCAGCTAACAATGCCACCTTAGAAGTAAAAATATCTGGAAGATTGGTAATGTAAATTAAAAAGAGTATAGGGCCAAGGATAGAAACGTGAGAAACCCCTGAAGTTACAGAATAAGAAGAAGAGTGCTGTCCATCGGGGACAACTTTTATACTACGATTGGAAAAGAAGGATTCAATAATCTTAAAGATGTTGCCAGATACACCATAAGAAGAGAGCTTATGGAGCAGACTAGCATGCCAAACTTTATCAAAAGTTTTTGAAATGTCAAGAACGATAGCCTTAACCTCTCCAGATTTATCTAATGCACGATGAAATCTATCCATTATTACTGTTAGCAAAACGGCGATAAGCTGGAACAAACGACAAACGATAAGCTGGAAATCCATATTAATAGTTAAAAAGTAAGTTATTAGATTCAAGATGAAGAATTAAGTGTTTGTTAATTAAATATTTAATAATCTTGCTTATGATAGTAAGATGACTAATGGGACAGTAGTTAGACAAATCACATCGCTCTCCAGAATTTTTGAAGTTAAGGATAATAGATGCCGCTTTCCAGCAGGCTGGTAAACAAGACTCTGATAAGCACTTGTTGAACAGTTTTGAGAGTATAAACGACAGCTCCAGAAAACACTTTTGCAAGACAATAACAGGTATGTAGTCTGGGCCACAAGCTGTAGAAGAGTCTTAGCAGCAAATCAATTTAAATACAGATGCTGGAGTAATACGAATGTTAAGCAATGGATCAACCTGTTTGTTGGCAATATCAGGTAGAACGCATCAAGTGGAATTTAGAGATTATACTGATGGAACGTTTTTAACAAACAATTCATCTTTGTCTTTAGGTGAGGTGACAAAGTCTGAACCATACAAGAGAGGTGGAACTAAAGATTTGCCCTTATTATTAATACTATTTAAGATAATAGGGGGGTTCGTGTAATGAAGAAGAATGAGATATTTGTTTTAGAGAGATCAAACTGTGATCAAAAGCACCTAAGGGTGAATGTGGAGAAACTGAGCACTGACTAGGATCAGAAACAAGACATAAGTCTATTAGAAAAGGTAAATGATTTGGGTTGTCTGGAAAGCGAGTTGGAAAGTTGACTATTTGAGTTAGAGATTGTGAAAGGCAAAATTTGTAGGCTTTAATGCCTGCAGAATCACTTAAACTAGAGCCAAGCCATTCAGAGTGGTGAGCATTAAAGTCACCGAAAACAACTATATTAACTGATGGATAATGAGAGAGGAACTGGTCAATATGATCCGAAATTACTTCAAAAAGAGTGTAGTCTTGAGATAAAGAAGAGCGATATAGAACAAAGAGAAACAGCAATAGAGTGATGTGGTGTTAAATGAAAGCATATGAAAGATTAGTCTGTGGATTCAAACCTAGTTTCACGTCAAATGGGTTAATTCTTACAAATGTAATTGCGCAGACCATGCAAGCGACTATTGGAGTCCTTACGAATTAAAGGAACATAACCATCAACACTAAGATTGTAAGATGAGACAGCCGAATTACACTTTGCCTATTTTAGGTTTTAGTAGTATGTCTTTTTTCGAACCAATTCGAAAAAAGACATACTACTAAAACCTAATATAAGCAAAGTGCTAATATAAATGATCAAGTTCAACTAGAGTATTATTAAGAATCACCAAACTAATTATACTTCCAAAAAAAATGTATTAATTTTTGAATATTAGCAAATTTATTTTTGAAAGTTAGTGAAATTTTGAAATACTCTGACTTCGATCATTCATGGATAAACAAAAAGGAGATAATTAGCGGGAATGTTGTGAAATGATGATCAGTGAAAAATGTGACTTTGGGAACATGAACTTGTGTTGCGACTGCGTAAATTTACAGGTAACTTTACCATTAAATTTACCAGTAAAATTTGACATTTTTATAATGGATACTTACCATGATAATTTATTTGAATAAAGAATTTGTTTTATAATTTTAAAATTAACCTTTTTTAAAATAGAATTTACTGGTCAATTTGCAGGTAAACTTTGATTTAAAAATTTACTGGTAAATTTATATCACTGAATATGAACAAATTACAAAGCAATAATACATATTGCTACGCACTGAAATAGTTCGTTTTTAAGTTAATATATATATGTCATCTATGGATTTACGTGAGAAAGGACGGATGGCTTGTGGCCTGAAGATCAACTTCCATCGACAGAAGTAACGGAAAGTAACGGCTTACTAAAAAAATGGCAAACCAACAATGTTGAGCAACAACATTGAGGACATTTTAATAAAAATTTAATATTTATAACTGATATTGGTTTTAGTTTGAATAAACTCGAAATACTGTGTGTTGTTGATAACTACTTGGTTAATTCAAGCTAAATGTGTTTTTATGGCGGTGAAGTTACACTTGCCTAGTATTACTCATATATTAGACGCCATTGTGACAAGCTATCGCTTAGAACTTCATATAATATGCCGTCAAACCGTGCATTGTCGACTCAGCCAGGCACTATTGACTGATGGTATTTGTTAAAATTATATGTTTATATATAAATATGTTTTATAATAAATTGCTTTTTAATAAAAAAAAGGTAAAATTCAATATGTTTGTTATGTTTACAAATTTTTAAAAACTGCTTAATTTATAGCATTTTAATAACCTACTTTATAATTTTTGTAAACTATTTAATAAAGGTTTTACAAACTACTATTTAAGTATTTGAATTTTTAGATTGATGTCCAAATGGTTTCTAACTCAGGACGGGCCAAACGTTTCAACCTATGGTGTCACGCAATCTGGCTGGATGGAAGGTCCTGCGTTTGCTAGATGATTTGAAAAGATATTTGTCCGACATTGTCTCAAGCTTGAGGGATCCAAAACCATTTTTCTAAATAGCCATGCCTCACATGTAACGCTTGAACAAATTCACTAAGCAAAAAAGGATAGTATTACTATTTTTAAGCTACCTGCTAATACATCTCACGTGCTACAGCCACTTTATGTAGGTGTATTCAAAACGGTGAAAAGTAAATGGCGCGGAACCCTGAACAAATATTTGATTCAAAACGGTTTCAAAGATCTCACAAAACCCAGCTACTCTGGGTTGCTTAAACAGCATATTAATCAAAGCTTTTTCAGCGAAAATGTGCGTTCTGGTTTCAAAGCAACCCTTTGTGTCAGGAAAAAATAACGAATGAAAAATTAGCTATTGGATCAATTTTTGCGCAAAGATCTCAAGTCTTATCAACTCTTCCTATACGAGTCACGCTAATTCCAGAAATTTTTTCAACTATCCAAAAGCGAAGAACTTCAAGTACACAAACTTCTTCGAGCTCATAAAAACAAAGACCTCCTTTAATGCGGTACAACGGCTTGTAAGCGTTTAAAGACATCAATTTTAAATGCTTTTCAAGCTGGCATGTCTAAACATTCCGTATCAGAGTCAAAGCTAAATGTTTCTAATAATAATACGCGCCTCATAAAAATTTACATCATGACATCTAAAGAAAGCTCTGATAGAACTTACAAATAAGAAAATAATGGCACAAAGTAAGATGAACGAAATTCAAGCTAGAAAGGTTTTGCGTGAAAAAACAAAACAGAAACCTAATTCAATTACTGCTTGAGAATGTTTGGCAAAGGAAGCTGGTTTGTTTAACAAACTTACAAGTAAACAACGGAAGCAACAACTAGTGGAGGTAATTAACTAAGTGGAGGTAATCAACTAAGTGGAGGTAACAACTAGTGGAGGTAAAGACGTGTTTATCAAAAAAATCTACAATATGGAAGTTACAATGATACATATTGAAAAACTAATAACCACCAAACTGGAAGAACAAAAAAAAAGCATTCTTAGTGAAACTATCAACCTTTTAAAAAAACAGGAAAAGATATTTAGCGATATCATAAGTGCTAATCTAAAATTTTTTTTTTTTTTTTTTTTTTTTTTTTAGGTGTCCCAAGAAGTCCTTACGGTCTTGTCACAGAGCACCGCGGAAGTGCATTTAACCAGGAAGTTCACGCCTCCTTCCTTACCGTGACGCGAAAATATGTCCAGAGCTCGTTTCGAACCTGGATAATAAATAACAGATGAAAAATAATAACAGATCGACTCGACAAACTTGAAAACGAGTTCAATAAAAGCAAATCGAAGGTTATAATAATTGAAAAAGACATTAATGAAATAAAGGCAAGTATCAACTTTCAGGAAGAAAACTTCTTAAAAAAAATTTCGGAAACTAACAATATGATGGCCATGGAAATTAACAATTAAAAAAAAAAAAAATAATGACCTTGAAAATCGTTCACGCCGTAATAATCTAAGGATTGATGGTTTAACTGAGCTGCCCATGGAATCTTGGAATGACTGTGCAAAGAAAGTTAAAGATCTATTTAGAAACAAACTGGGAATCTCTGAAAACGTAATCATAGAAAGAGCTCACCGCATTGGGAAAACTAATGAAGATAAATCTCCAAGAACTATAATTATTAAACTACTAGACTTTCAAAACAAAAATAAAATCTTAACGCTATCAAAAAAACTCAAAGGAACCGGAATATTCATTAATGAAGACTATGCGAACGAAACGATGGAAATAAGAAAAAAGCTTTGGGAAGATGTAAAATGATTTCGAAAGGAAGGTAAATTTGCTATTATCAATTATGATAAAATATTCGTCAGAGATTTTCGTAAATAATTTTATTTTTTAACTAAGTCGAGATATGTGAAATAGTTCTGTACATTTTTTATTAGGCTTACACGTTTTTATGTACCGCACTTCGCACAACGACTAACGGAAACAAAAACAAAACAAAAGATTTTAAAACGCTGCGTTGCAACGTCTTCGAAACTGCTAATAATATTTTACTAAATGATTTTTACGACTCTGATGCGCAAATTTTTCACAGAAATAATTTTGATTCGAAATACTTTGAAATAGAAACTTTTAAAACTGAACTCGAAACTTTAAAAAATAATTTTACTGCAATGCACATAAATATAAGAAGTGTAAATAAAAATTTCGATAAACTAAAACACTTTCTAATAGATTGCAATTACTCATTTAGTATGATTTGCATAACCGAAACGTGGCGTTCTGATGAATCGTTTCAAACGAACTCGAATTTTCAAATTCCAAATTATAAACTAATATCTTTTGAAAGAAAAACAAACAAAAGGGGAGGAGGGATCGCAACGTATATCCGAGATAATCAAGTGTTTAAAGTAAGACCAGACCTCTCCATCTCAGACACTGATAGCGAAGTCTTTACTATTGAGATAACGGATAATAAATCAAAAAATATTATAATTTCCACTTGCTATAGACCTCCAGAAGGTGATATAACTAAATTTTTAAATTTTTAAAATTAAATCTTTCTTAAAATAAATGCCAAGGGAAAAAATATTTTCTTTATAGAAGATTTAAATATTAACAGTCTAAACTACAAAGAAAACGCGGTTACTAAACTTTTTTTTGATAATCTGTTTCAATTATGTACCCTTCCAATCATCAACAAACCTACTCGGATAACCCCAACCTCCGTCTCTGCAATAGACAATATATTAACAAATACATTTCTTGAAACTTCTTCAAAAGCAGGAATTATCAAAACCGATTTATCAGACCATTTTCCTATTTATTTTTCATTATCTCAAGATTTAAGAACTTATGAGCCGTTTTTTCTAAGAATCAGGCAAATTCCTGAAACTGTGGAAGTGACCTCCTCCAAATTGCTTGAATTTTTTATATATTGATCAGAATATAGAAAAAACCTGTTGGGGAAAAAAAAAATTTTCAAAAATGTTTCGTTCACTCGGAATCTGGGCTTAAATTTTTGAGATTTTTTTAAAAACTTTTAGAAATTTAGTTTTTGCCACCTTTGAACCCATTTTTTTGGCAAGGCAAAAAGTTGCACATAGCTTTTGTAGTTAATATCAGACGTAACCCAAAAGCTCTCTCCAAAAAATATAAAAAAGTTGCGTGACACTGTGCGGTTGGCTAATTATCATAGTTCAAAAGTACAAAATCAATTAGTTTTGTCAACTTTTAATCGGAGTTAATTCTAGAGGCGAAGTGTTGCACACAATTTTTCTTTTAGGATTTGAAATTATCAAAGGTATTGAGTCTAAAAATGCAAAGAAAGTTATGTGATACCTAAGGCCTATTAATATATTAAGGCTTGAAATTGGAAAAAAATGTTTTAGTATACTTACAAAATGAACCATTACGGCAGAGGCGCTTAGTTTTGTAAAAATGTAAACATATCCAACTGTCAATACAAAAAGGTCCTAACATAATAATAAAAAAAATTCGTGTAATTTTGTCACACGCATGATATAACATGAATTAAAAACTGAACAAAAATCTAACATCAAGATAACTATATTGCTAATTAAATAAAACATAAATCAAACATTTAAATGTTTTTCCATTTAAAAATTAGTTTTTCATTTATTAATAGAGTCATTTACACACATTATCCACCACATCACACATAATTTCTACTCTGCTGCAGTAAGTTTCTCTAAGAATAATGATATGACTGTATTATAGTCTTCTTCGGATAATGAATAATCGCCACAACCACTGATTAGAAAAGGAGCATTTACTAAACAGATAATTTTATCAGTTTGGTTATTTATCTCCTCGGTAGTAACTGGCCAGCGAAAAGTATTCTTCTCTTGCCCGTTAATCATACAATTAACTCTGATCCCAGTTATAGATACCTAAAAGTATTAGCGCAACATTTAAAATAATATAATAAAGAGTTTATGATTTGTTTAATTTTGCTTACATTCAATAAAACTTGTAAAGTCTTATATAATGTCATTCTGAAATTATTTTTACATTTTATTTATATTCCTTTTATTTTAGAGCACTGTTTTGTAAAACAAAATAAAAACTTGAAACTAATATATACTTTGAATAATATTACCTCCACAATATATCCAATATTCCATTGTTTTTCATATGCAACAGCAACCCAATCATTCACTTTCCATACAAGACAAATTTCTTTTGCAAGATTGGCGATGTCTTCCTCATATTTATTATCATCTTCATTGTCTCCTGCCAGATTAAAGTCATCATTTTCGCCATAAACTTCTTTGTTATCGTTAACCTGACTATTTTCATTATTTTCTGTTGTCGGTTCTACCAGCTTACCTTTTCTTTTCAGGTTACTAAATCTATAACAATATCAATTGTACATATTTTTAAACATATGTAAACAAACACACAAAATTATAACTTTCACCTAAATTTTAATTTCATATTTGTAAAAGAACTATTTAACAGTCAGAAACATAATCTAATTTGCAAAAGTTTTGATAGCAACAATGCCTACCTTGAAAATAAAGACCTTATCTGTTGGCTAGTTACATATTGATCAGGCGGAAGTTCTCTCCTCAGCTGCATGTGAACCTGCTCAGGGCTCATTTTATTACCTGATTCTTCTCCACGAATAAAGTATTTATACAACAGTTCTTTCTGCTGATTTGAAAATCTAAAAGAACTTCGAACTGGTAATGCCTAACCTTGCAATAGAAAAATGTTCATGCAATGTGGTTTGTCTTTTACGGAAGCAATGTTATAGGATGAAGTAATTGGCATATTTAGTTGTGTAGTAATTTTCATCTTATGAACAAACGAGTTGCGAACTTTATCCAATGATGTTAATGATTTCGGAACTGTATGAAGACCGGATAGCATGTGTTCTTCTAACTCAGCATCGCTTTCAAATGATAAAGTACAATTCATTTCAGTGCAAAATCTTAATGAATATAATTGCCTGTCACTTCTTTTCTGTTTTTCCTTAAGTGACTTGTTACGCTTAATCGAATTATCTGTTTTGCTATATGGCAACAACAACTTAATCGAGGGTTGAATTTTAAGATTTCCATACTCTTGTTCAATTCCCTCACCGATATTGAAATAACGCCACATCTTCATACTTTTCTCACCAAACTCAAATGAGTGATAGTTGCTAATGTTCTTAATCTTTGGTCCAGTAACTACAGTTTTATCATTGCTAATTTGAGCAACTGCTACTTTTGCATCTTTAGCGCCAAAACTATAATGCATTTTTACTGTTAAGAAAATCTATAAGTATTTCCTCTTGTCCAGGAGCAACAGCTTCCGCAAATTTTTTCTTTAATAAGTTTTCTAGGCGAACATACTTGCGTTTTAACTTATCTTTAGTAGTATCTTCCAGATATTCGAGCTTCCTTTTTAATCTAAATTTTATTGGACTTGCATTAAGAACCTCAGTTACACTCTCACGGCTTCTTAGAGATTCGTCCAAAATCTCCTGTGAAACATTAATTTCACCGGGATCAAATTCTTCATCTGGAGTAGCAGGTGTCATATATGTTTGTTCTTGTTGTGTTTGTGTTTCTGTACATAAATTGGTGTTTTCGTTGACTCTAGATAAAGCAGTTTCTTGCTTTAAATGGGTAAAACACAGCATTGCACCAACTGAAAATACTTCATTGTATCGCTTTGACATTGATATGACGACATGTATTGGTGACGCCCTTAAAGCGGGAGATTTTTTTCCTTTTATATTTAGATGGTGAGGATGAAAGCATGTTTTTGGAGGGCTCCATGCAATACCAAACGTGTACCGGTGAAAAGCACATATTTGTTCATCCTTTTCAAGATTTCTTTTAAGTCTATTTGCAATAAGTCCATTTTCTTCCCAAATATTATTATCGTTTAATCGCATGACCTAAAAACAATTTTTTAAACAATTATTAAGTGTGTCATTTAAAGCATTGTTTATAATCTGACTCTTCACGAAAAATGTTTACAAGTTTGAAATACATTGTTGTTATTATTAAGATACAATATTGCAAGAGTGTGATTAATTTAGTGATTATTTATTAAAAGAGTGAGGAATTAATTAAAAGAGCTATTTTTTTTTGTTTAAAGAACTTTGTCTCAAAATCTTATTGCAGAGAAGTTATAAAGTATGTAATTATAAAAAATATATTACAGTCTGCGTAAATTTAAAATACATAATTACCTTTAAGTTGATGAGGTGTTTCTTAACATCAACATCTCCCAGCTGATGAATGTAGAACAGTTTGTTTATAATTTTATGTTTTTTGAATGATCCACAATTTCCTTTTGAAAAGCAACAACAGTTTTCATAAAAATATTTGTTTTGTTTCATACTCAACTAAAAACAAGTTCTTTTTATGCAGTACCTATTTCTCAATAGCAATGATAAAATATCTACTCTATTTATGCAAATTTTAAAAGATCGTTAAAATAAAGTTAAGACATTTTTATGGTAAAGTAAACAACCGCCCACTAACTTGTTTCTCCACAATCGTGATATCAGCGATTCTTCTTCCATTCGATCACCACAAGTTATTTGGTTATGACGTAAATTTAAATAATTCACTTCTGATCATGTATTGTTTTTTGTTATTATTTATTTCAATTGTTATGATTTCTATATCATAGTCAGAAACGCTTAAATTTTTTCTTAACATTACGTGCAATGTTTTGTGTAATGCTAAATGCTAATTTTGGATAATAGAAATTTTATTGTGAGCGAAAACCTCATCTTTGTGTCCAAAAAAATATCTCTTCGTACTTAATCATTTTTAACAATTTGTACCTTTATTTTTAACTTAATATCTAAAGATCACACGAATTTTTTTTATTATTATGTTAGGACCTTTTTGTATTGACAGTTGGATATGTTTACATTTTTACAAAACTAAGCGCCTCTGCCGTAATGGTTCATTTTGTAAGTATACTAAAACATTTTTTTCCAATTTCAAGCCTTAATATATTAATAGGCCTTAGGTATCACATAACTTTCTTTGCATTTTTAGACTCAATACCTTTGATAATTTCAAATCCTAAAAGAAAAATTGTGTGCAACACTTCGCCTCTAGAATTAACTCCGATTAAAAATTGACAAAACTGATTGATTTTGTACTTTTGAACTATGATAATTAGCCAACCGCACAGTGTCACGCAACTTTTTTATATTTTTTGGAATAGAGCTTTTGGGTTACGTCTGATATTAACTACAAAAGCTATGTGCAACTTTTTGCCTTGCCAAAAAAATGGGTTCAAAGGTGGCAAAAACTAAATTTCTAAAAGTTTTTAAAAAAATCTCAAAAATTTAAGCCCAGATTCCGAGTGAACGAAACATTTTTGAAAATTTTTTTTTTCCCTAACAGGTTTTTTCTATATTCTGATCAATATATAAAAAATTCAAGCAATTTGGAGGAGGTCACTTCCATTGACTGCCTGATTCTTACAAAAAATGACTCTTATAACAATCATAAAACTAAAGTGTATAAAAGAAAAATCAATCAGTTCTCTATTAAAAATTTTAAAAAACACGTATTGGTAGTATATTGGGATGAAGTGTATCAAGATGTTGGACACACAAATTCCGCATACAATTTATTTATAAATATTTTTCTAGATTGACTAAAATAAACATTTCCCTTTTTAATATAAATAAATAAAGATAAATTATATAAACTGCCCATGTATAAATATGGGTATTATAAAATCATAAAAAACAAAGCAAAAACTCTATATAAATTATTTAAAAAACAGAAACGAAACTAACTTAACTACATACAAGGAATACAAAAATCTATTTGAAAAAATTAGAAAAAATTTAAAAAAAGTATATTATTCAAAACAACTACAAAAAAGCAAAAAGGATATTAAAAAAACTTGGAACATATTGAATAAAGAAATAATAGGTAAAAACCATACAAAATCAAATAATTTACCCGATAAAATTATCGTTAACGAAAATGAATATATCGACAAATTTTCTATCGCTGAAAACTTCAATAGTTTTTTTGCAAACATAGGTCCTAACATGGCTTCAAAAATTCAATGCTCTGATATCTCCTTCGAAACCTATATCACAAACCAACATTTCTGTTTAAATATCTTCTCTGGAATAAACCATGAAGAACTAGAAATTGCAAAAAACTCGCTTAAGACGAATAAGGCTCCTGGGATAGATGACATTTGTAGCTATATAGTTGTAAATGTGTTTCCAGTGATAAAACAACCAATCTATGAAATATTTAAATCTTCAATTATTACAGGATCTGTACCGAATAAATTAAAAATAGCTAAGGTAATACCAATATTAAAAAACGGTGATGCATTTACACTAAGTAACTACAGACCTATCTCAGTGCTACCTGTATTTTCAAAACTTTTGGAGAGAGTAATATACAATAAACTGTATAAATATCTAACAAATAACAAAATCCTAAATGAAAAACAGTTTGGCTTCCAAAAGCAACATTCAAACGAACACGCAATTCTTGATCTTATAAATAATATAAATGACTCCTTTGAAAACGAAAAATACGTCCTTGGAGTCTTTATTGATTTATCTAAGGCATTTGACACGGTAGATCACGCTATCTTAATTAGGAAAATGGAAAAATATGGGATAAAAGGTGTTGCACTAAACTGGTTCAAAAATTTTTTACTAGACAGAAAACAATGCGTTATTGCTCATGGAAAAAAATTTTCAAAATTACTCAAAATAAAATGCGGTGTCCCCCAAGGTTCCATTCTTGCAGCTCTTTCGTTTTTAATATACATAAACGATCTTCCTAAAGCCTCAAGTGAATTAGATTTCATAATGTTCGTGGTACGACACCAATTTCTTTAATGCATCCTCATCAATTACAGAACTTTATGAAACTACAAATACTGAACTTGAAAAAATAAACAGTTGGTTAAAATCTAACAAATCACTAAACACAGAAAAAACAAATACATTCTTTTTCATTCTAACCTTAAAAAAATACCACCCGATTTACCTTCGCTAAATATAGATACTAAAGAAATAGAGAGAACCCAAGCAACTAAATTTCTTGGGATACTTATTGATGAGAACATCTCATGGAAATCACATATAGATATATTAAATACCAAAATATCAAAAAACATTGGTATCCTCTACAAAGCTAGTTCTATACTGTCTCCTGATAATTTAAAGTTTCTATACATCTCGTTTATACAGCTACTACATATACGCTAATGTTGCGTGGGCGAGTACTCATAGATCCAAACTAACCACACTATATCGAAAACAAAAACATGCTGCAAGAATAGTTTTTAATAAAGATAGACTCTCGCATGCTGAGCCACTTTTAAAAAATTTGAAAGCATTAAATGTATATCAAATCAATATATTCCAAAATTTGTTATTTATGCTCAAATATAAACTTGGACTTGTTCCTTCTTACTTTTCAAAGGATTTTTTTCGAAATAGCAAAAATAGATACCATACCAGAGGAACGGGAAACTTCAACGTACCTTTTAAAAAAAGAAATCTCTCGCACTTTTCCATTTAGTTCCGTGGTCCTTATCTATATAACAAATTAATATCAAAAAATACTCAACTAGAAAAATCGAATAACTTAAATACTCTGAAAACGTTATTAAAAGATCTCATTTTAAACACTAACAACTTTATGAATTTTTATTAACCCAAAAACATTTAACTATGTATAAAACTAACCTTGTTCCGAAACCAATATAAACTCTAATAACTCAAAAAACTCTAAATAACTCAAAAACAACAGCAATAACAAAAACACAAAACCAAATAATAGGTTTATTTATCAACACTCGAACGACTATATATTACCTATTTAGCAAATCGTGTACCTACTTATATTAATGTGTATTGAAATAAAATTAAAAAAATTAAAAATTCCGACTTTATCAGAATCCGAAACGACTTCCATAAATCAACACTGTAAGTCTGATAGTTCTTTGAATTCAAAAAATGTCAAGCTTGTATTATTATTATTTTTTTGGAAAAAACTACCGCTCAACAACAATTATGGATGCGTTGTGAACCCTGTGACTATTGGTTGTGTTGATCTTGCTGTTCTACTTTGGTTAAACGATATGAACAAAAGTTTTGTATAAACATACAAAGCTTATTTAAAGAAAGTTAGTATTTTTATTGTTAGTTTAAAATTCTTTTTAACTTAATGGAAAAATATCTTTTTAATTTTATTAACCAGCAGTGCTATGTGATAAGACCGTAAGGACTTATTGGGGCACCTGAAAAAAAAAAAAAAGTGATAAAGGTTAAAGTAATAATAGTTTACTAATTATAAAAAAAATATAAAATAATATTATTTATACTTAAAAAGGCGATTTATTGTGTGCTCCTTGTCGCTTTTGCCTCCGGGACAAAGCCCTACAAGGTTACCGGGTTTTACCAGATTTTATATCATTAAAAAATAAAACAAAAATTAAAAAATTGTTTTCATTAAAAGTAAAGCGGCGCACAGTGAGTCAAAATACATAAAAAACGGCACAAAACCCCCCGACAAAAAAAGTATTGCTGGAAATTAATTAATTTAATTATAATCTTACTAAGTACCACTAAAAGTCAATAATTAACTTTTTTGTGAACAATTTTCAAGATTTCACCATCTTATACGCCTTTTTCCTAGACTTATTTTATTTTATTTATCGGAAAACTCGTTCAAAAAACTCCAGCTTTTGTGTCACTCTTTTAAGATTGACATGGGTAAAAACAGTTCAAAATTCAATTTGAAGTCATATGTTTAAGATGTTTGGCAACTACTAACAACATTTTTGACAATAAATTTTGCTTTTAGTTTTTTATTACTGAGATCTCAAAAATGTGTCATAAATTGATTTTTTTAAATTAGTTTAATTATGAGTTTAGTTTAAAAACTAAACGATTCCACTAGATTCCATGGTAGTTTTAATATTTTCCCATTAAAAGGTATATGTGAAAGCAGGAAAAATAAAAATCATTTGCCCAAACTTGCCCCAATTAAAATAAGACCTTTCAAATACTTCGGTTTTTTTTGTGTTTTTTTTTTCGTTTTTAATTAAAACTTGCCGTATAAAGTAGCGAATATTAGTTCATTGCTTTCATTCGTTACACAAATTATACATTTAGTTCCTATTAGTAAAAACTCATGCTCATGCAGATGGTTCTAATTATCAAACCTCAAAAACCAATATATGCAACGTTTGATGGCATAGTGCATGTTTTAAAATTAAAACTTGTGTATAAAAAAATTTAAAATAGTTCATTGCTTACATTCAACATGAAAAGAATACATTTAGTTCCTATAACTCAAGAGTTAGGAATTAATCATGATAACTTACTCGAGGCTCTTCTACGTGAGTTTTGTAGACTGGAGGGTCTATACTATGAAAGTATTGAAAAACCTGAAATGATAAATCTAAAGAAAACTCTAATAATATTTAAATGTAAATTCCGATCAAAGTTGCGGAAGTATGCAAGAACCTTCTCTAGACTTTTAGAACACGAGCGAACTTGGTTGAACAAAGATATTACTGTTAACAAAAAAAATGTTGCATCAGGTTCAGGTAGAAAGTGCAAGAACTAGGAAGATTTAGGTGATAGAAGCAGAAGATCTAAGGTATTAATAAATAAATTAAATTCAACCCAGTTAAAAAAATAGTTTACAAGCTTAAATATTAAATATTATATTGTTTAAGGTTGCTAAATTGGCTGAACATCCTGCTGAAGCATTGGCATTAGCTTCAATAAAAAAAAGCCACTAGAGATCCTAGCAAAAAAGACTTCGTTGATCTTGTGCTACAAACTCTGAAAAGTGCTACAAATCCTAGCAAAAAAGACTACAGATCCTAGCAAAAAAGACTTCGTTGATCTTGTGCTACAAACTCTGAAAAGTAATACAAACTCTGAAAAAGATAAAATCAAAAAGATAAAATTTCCGATAAAAATGAAAACCGAAGATGCCTTGAGCTTAAAAATTGAGTGTGACCTTTTTGATGAACAGTATCAAATTATTAGAAAATCATCGATAATACATAATGCAGATATTTATCCTTCACTTCATGAAATTAAGAATGAGAGACACAAATGTAATCCTGAGGGTTTTATTGTGACAGAAACATCTGCTTCAACTTCTCTACAGGGTATGTTTAACCATACTCTGACAAGGATATTAACTTTTACGGAATGCCAAGACTCTATGAGAATGTTTGCTGAAATTGGGGGGACGTTTAAATGTCTACTTCATTTTAAAGGTGGTTTTGATGGTGCCTCCAGTCAAAGTGTCTATAAACAAAAATACACTGTTACAAATATTGGTGAAGCCCAAGTTAATGAACAAAGTCTTTTCCAGACAGCTGTTGTTCCACTTAAATTAACCATCATGAGCAAAAATGTATGGTTAAATAAAAAGCCCTCTAGTACACATTACTCTAGACCCCTCCATCTCCAATATCAAAAAGAAACGGAAGAATTGATAAGAAATGAATATGAACTTTTAAAAGCAGAAATAAATAGACTAGTCAAGTTTGAAGTAAAGCTAGAAGTAGAGGAAGGCAAACCGGATACGACTATCACATTTAAGTTCAAACTAGATTTAACCATGTTTGATGGTAAAGTGGTTAATGCCCTCACTAACAGTCTGTCCTCGCAATCATGTAATGTTTGCGGAGCTAAGCCCAGTGAACTTAATAACTCAGCATTGATCAGATCTAAAGCAATCAATGAAAAAGCATTATCTTTGGGTCTTTCTACTCTGCATTGCTGGCTCAGATGTTTTGAATATATTTTACATTTAGGATATAAATTAGACATTAAAAAATACTTTGCCAAATCCCCTGCTGAAAAAGCATTAAGTAAAAAGTAAAAAAACGAACATTCAACTGATGTTTAGAGAAGAGCTAAGTCTTATAGTTGATATGCCCAAACAGAGTTTTAGCAACACTAACGATGGAAAGACTGCCAGAAGAGCATTTGAAAATGCTGAAACTTTCGCTGATATAACGGAAGTGGCAGTAGATGTAATTATTAGATTGAGGACAATCCTAATAGCAGTAAGCTCCTTTTATGAGTTGAACTCTGAAAGTTTTGGCCAGTATTGCTATGAAACTACAGCTCTTATACTCAAAAACTATTGCTGGTGTGTGATTCCCCCTACTGTTCATAAACTCTTGGAACATGGTGTGCAGTTATCTGAGGCATTAGAACTGCCAATTGGTTACTTTTCTGAAGAGTCACTAAATAAAGAGGCTCTAAATAAAGAAATTCGCAAAGCTAGATGTAACCATACAGCCAAGATATCTAGAAAGAATGTTATGAAAAAGCATTACCAATACTTGTTGATTAGAAGTGATCCTGTAATATCAAACACTTGTTTTAAAAAATACAAGGTTGAAAATGGAAAAACACTTAATCCTGAAGTTTTATCTTTGTTAATGCTGTAATAATGAAATAAAGCCTTTTTATTAGTACTAGGTTTTCTTTTTTTGTTTTCTTGAAAGAAAAATTAGATAAGATAAATATTTATTTTGTTTTTAATATATTTTAACATTATATAATATTAAAATATTTTTCGAACCAGTTTTTCTTTTTATTTAATAAATGTTTTGGTTTGAGGAATTTAATTTTTTTAAATTAAATCAGTCATTGTGCGCGTAAAAGTCTCTAACGCGTATACGCGTAAATAGTACGAGCCTTAGGCACAAGAAATATTCAGATTAAAAAATATGTGGTATTCTTTTATATGGTATTTTGGATCAATGAATTCGATTTTTTTATTTAGGTTATATATTACGCGTGTAAAAGACAGTTACACGCGTATGCGCGCGCCTTACGCGTCATAGGTACGCGTAAAAATTGTTTTTAACGGAAAATTTTAATTTTTTGACCCAAAATACGATAATATTGATGTATCTCATAATTACTAAATAGTTGTTTAGTTGTATCACATAATTACTAAATAGTTGTAAATAGTTAGTATCACATAATTACTAAATAGTTGGCAAGTTTTCAACTGCTTTTACATTATTAGTCTAATTTCGCATACTATCAATTTATTATATAGAACTTCTGCAAAATAGCCACTTTGTCTTTGACTTTTTGCTTAAACAAATAGTTGTTTATTAATTCTCTTAGTTGTGTCACTGAAATCCTTAATAATGTATGTATATATCAGTTCCTTTGCTTTTTTTATTATTAACGCTTTATCATCGGAGTCATGCAACTTTAGCACATTTTTCGCACTCGTTTAGAATCACTATTACCAGCTTTATGAGCACGTTCAATCCTAACACCATTTAAAATTCCAAGTTTCATTCTTGATATTTAAACTACTTGCAATTTGACAAAAAAAAAGCCATAATTGTTTCATTTTGTTGGTGCATTATTTCTTTCATCATTGTTATAGATACATACATGTTTAGCCATTTTTATTTTGATAAAATATTTAGAAATAAATATGATAAAGGTAGTTATTTTGTAAATTTACAAAACGTTTAAACGCAAGAAAGACGTTCTTTTGCGTCCGTGTTCAAATCCAGCTTTTTAATTGTGTTTAGTTTATGTTTATTATTTAGATTAGGTTTTGAAATTGAAACTGTATTTATATCTTGTGTTTTAAAGCCTCTATTGGTTTTTTTAAATATTATTAACGCAATTTTTTACGCACAAGTTCACTTTTTGCGCTTAAAAAAAAGTATATACATATTTTTAACCAAAAGCAAGGTATATACCTTGTTTTCGGTTATTCATAATGAATGGTGTTCTTTGAGTGTAACCTTTTTAGGAATATTTTTGTGCAAAGCGTGTTTATTTTGTGTTTATTTAGTCAGATTAGTTAATAGTTTTTAAATTTTTATAAAATTGGAGTCAGAAATTGCATAATTAGTCATCTTGCCCTGGTCACGTGATCAGACAACATATTTATGAACTTTTCATTTTAATTAATAACTTAGGGCTTTCAAAACATTTGGCATCTTTCCCTGCCTTCCCCTAATTTGTTTTTGTAAAGCTTAATAAGCCATAGACTAATCGCTTTCCTTTATTTGAAATTCATGTCTTCATAAAAGTGTTTAGTACTATTGTTGAAAAATAAAGTTTTTTATTTTAAGTTTTCTATTTTATAGGTTTTGTAGTTCTGCAAATATAATTAGGTTTAAGTTTACTTAAGTCATTTTTGTTAACTAAGTGTAAAAGAGGTCCAAATATTGATCCTTGTGGTACACCGCACTGGATTTTAAGCATTCCTTCCTTAGAACATATTGTTTTCTATTAGTGAGGTAACTTTAAATTTAATAGTAGACCTTTTTAAGTTCTCAAAAGGCTTCAATTTTTCTAACAAAATGCAATAATCAAAGCTGTCAAAGCTTTTGATAAATGTACCCCCTGTTTAAAATTACCGTAACCATAGCAAACTTTTTTCGTTAAAGCAATGAGCTGTCGCCCCTGTTGAAAACACATTATTAATGAAATCATATGAAACAGTTTAACTAACCTTACGCAAATTTTTTAGTCTCTATTATCTGTAAATAGTTTCTTAGTAAAGTTTTACTAAATTATTAGTCAAAAAAAAATGGAGACAAAGTTTAAATAATAGTCAACTCAAATATAACTACTGTTTACCATAATATTTTGCATGTTGCAATAGACTTAGAAAAGTTTACTTTTCTTTTACGGAGAATAAAACCTTACAAGGTTCATCATTATTATTATTTTTAATAACTATTTATTAATTTTTTTTAAAAAGTAACAACTCTTTTTTTTCAAAAGAGGCCAATTATTTTTGTAGAGCTCTTCACATTTTTACAATTTATTAGATGCTAAAAAGTTGTAAAGTAACTTAATAGAAGATTTTAGACATCTCATTGTACTCACTTGCGCTATGGCCCAGTGACTAACTTATTTAGTCAACTAAATTACTAAAAGTGATTAAGTTTTTGATAAGAAAATTTCTTCTCTCTCTTACATTTTTATTAAAATAAACAACAAACATCAAAGAATAAGCCAGCTTATCAACTTATCTGTCAAACACGAATCGCAGTTCACCGTAGCTCTCAAGGATTTTTTTTAGAAATAGTAGTAGCTTACGAACATATAATTAAAATGAATTTCAACTTATACTAACTAAAAGGATTCTTGTAGACCATGGGGATGTTTATTTAATTTTAATACCATTTATATCTGTATAAAATCATTTGTACAGTTAAAACTATATATTTTTTATTTATTAATGTTAGCAATATTTACAAAAACATATATATATATTATACATAACAATATTTGTAAAAACATATATATTCATGGATTTTTAATATATCTTATATTGTAAACACTCTATATTTTATATTTATTTTGTATTTTTATATCTTTTTTGTATTTTTGTATTTCTTTTCTATATTTATATTTATTTTGTATTTTTAAATTCACTTTGTATTTTTATTTGTATTTAAAAAAATCAATATTGTAAATTCATTCCTTTTTTCTGCTTTTTCTTTTTACTTTGATGCTACCATTTAAATCGTATTTCACATATTCCTTTATAAAAGTTTATAAAAGGCTATTTAAAATTATCTTAAAATTCATAAATCTGCCTCATCTCTTTGTTTCTATCAATTTTAATGTTGTCCCTTAAAAGCTTGACAGTTCTTTCAGAGCGATCATAAACAATAGCAAGATGAAAAACAGCATCCGGAAAGTTTTGGTAGAATTCATTGAATGTGTATTATTCGAAGGGAGGGAAGTTCATCCATTGGCAGTAACCTTTACTTCAATTTATCATAAGAAACACAAGCCACAAACTTTCTGTGAAAGCCAAAGCATTGAGGACCCTAATGTTAGCACTCACTTAGGCTGAATAATATTCTTTATTCACAATTTTTATCAGCTAGAGCTATAGCACAATATTGTACATTTTCAAAATAAGACAAGGATCAAACCATGTGTGAACAGCAAAGAATGATCTTGATTTAAAACAAGTATGAAATGTTCTTGATGAAGAGAACCATGTAGTGAATGGGGTACAAGAGTAAAAATTTATATCTTTTTTGGTATCTAATACCTAAAGTAAGCTCCTTCTTACAAAACAATTAATATATGAAACTACTGAAGCGGCAACTTTTGTGGCTTCTTTCTAAACTACTGGTTTCTCAAAGCTGAACAAACCCCTATTGCTCCATGTCGGGTAAGCATCAACTTAAAAAATATGAAATGCGTAAATATAGTATAAAAGGATTCCATTATGAAAAAAACAATCTTAGCAACTAATAAAGCAGCTAAGATCTTTTCTAAACAAAAAACGTTTTTTGTTTCATTGAGGATTTTGGCATTATTATTGTTACAATGAATACAAAAATACCCAGGTTAAATTGATTATTATTTTGTTAAATGGGTACTCTCGAGTTCTTAATACAATGAGTCAAGAGTACCCATTTAACAGAATAAGAAAAATATATGCATTTTATAATGCATCATAGTATAATAATATTCGGAAACGTAGAGAGAGTAAAGGCCAAGACCAAGACTAAGACTAAAATATTATGAATCAAGACCAAGGCTCCAAGCTTCAAAACCATGATAGTAAAATGTTTTGTTTCATTGAGCGCTATTTAGCAAAAGAATAGGTATAAGAATTAAAGTCAGGTTTAAAATTAAAAGTTGTGAAGAAAGAGGTTTTCAAAAGCTATAGGCGAATATTTTCAACATAAATGAGAGCAAACATAGATGTCCTTAAATCTTTTGATTTCTGTGGACGAAACCGTAAAGCTTAGTTCAATTGGCTATAGAAAACTTGTGGCTCTAGTTCCTTATGATAGGCCAAAGTAAAAGTGGCTATCAATGGTTAAACCTCTTCCCTATGCCTTCAAATACTGCAGGTCCAGGATTTCTACTTATAATTTCAGGATGCTGTTTATCATCTTGTGGTTGTTACTCAATGCTCTAAAAGAACTTCAGCCGTGGCAAAGTAGTAGCGCGCTAGCGTCAGATGCAAGAGATCCGTGTTTTGAATCCAGCTTTAAGCACTTAAAGAAAAAGGTTTATTAAAAAAAAAACTGTCAAGTTTATAAATGACACCATTGATATTGTCATAAATGAAGAAAAGAGACAGATTTGCTTTTATTCTTGAACAACTACAAAAACAAGTATAAAGGAAAAAGCAAGACCACCTAGAAAAACAATGAATAAATATTTTTTTTTTAAATAATAATTTAATAAGAACTTTTTTTTATAAGTTTGCATGACGTTTTATTGTTTAATGCAACTTATATGTGGTGCTTCTTTCAAAAATTTAAAAAATTTCTGAAAAGTTACCGTAATACACATTTGGAAAAAATCATTTAAATTTGCAATTTTGTAGACAGATTTACATGTAATATTTCCGTAAATAAAATTACCATTTATATTTTGTTCTTCTAAATATGAAGAAACAATGGAATTAAAAATTAATTTTGTTGAGCTTTAGCGCTTTCTCAAACGTGCCCATAATGGACTAAAAAAAGTGTTATGTGATCAAATGTAAGATGAAAAAACGCTATCAAGTTTTTCACTAAAACTTTCTATGAACTTCCTTATTGTAGGTGTGTAACTTTGAAGCTCTGCTCTATCTGTTGTACTCCACTGTTTGTATTCAATTATTTTATCTTCATCCACTTTGTCATTCTCTTCAAATGATTCTTCATTTGAAGAGAATGACAAAATATTATAAATTATATAACTGCAATAGACTTGCATTTATATAAATTATAATATTTTGACTTCCAGGACAACAATTACATCTATGGACCATGCATTCCCCTGACTCTCTGCTACAAACAATCTTCTCAAAAAGTTCGTGGTAATTCTTCACCAGTTTAACTGCACTAAGCATAAGCTTTAGGTTTTGGTGTATTGCACATTCACAAACAGCATGGGTTCCTTTTTGACCAGCATAATTACACCATTTTGGCTTTAACTGAGCAAATTTAGAAAATCCTATTGTGGATTGAGAGTGCTCTAGTTTGAATTCAATAAATAATTCCTTTAAATTGCGAAGAAGTAATCGCTTTGATACATGTTTATTTTTGGATACACTTACAAAATCTTTTATACCTGGCAACTAAACTGATCATTACAATAGAAGCTTTCCACCTTACCAATAATATCTAATTCAATTCTAACAATGCTTGTTTTTTCTGGAAGTGATAATATTCCTTTTTTTAATTTTAAGTTTACTTGGTTTAGTTATGTTTGACTTTAATATATTAAATCCTTCAGCTTCTTTCCTTCATGACCATAAATCTGGAACCAATGTTAAAATCTAAATCTTTTCTTTTCTGTTCGCTGTTTTCAGCTTTTATTGCATTGAAAGTATCAATTTAGCTAGATCTTTAGTTTTCTCCTGATGTTCAAACTTTGGGCTCCTCAGTAACATCATTTTTCATGTCTGTTGCGTTAACATTGAGGATAACTGATAGCTTTTTTTGACAAAACATAAGTAGCATGCATTATTTTTCTTTTCCCTAGAGAAATTTTAGCATGTAGTGGAACCCCATGAAATTTTACTGGTGATACATCTAATTTATCAGAAAATCTTTTTCTTGTGCAATTTCTACATCTTCATCAAAAAAATGTTTATTCCGGAAAATCATTTTCACCATTGTGGTCCGGTAAAGTAGACCGATCATCTATTTTTCTTACCACTTCTTTTCGATATGAAGGACGCATTTTAAAACCAGGTGTTATTTCAATACCAACTGAACACATATCTTTTGCCAGTTAAATGTCTATTTCTCGCAAATCACCTATAAATATATTATAAATGAATAAAATTCGCAAAATCTAGGAAATAATAGTTTAGATAATATAAAAATGTTGGAAATAAAATAAAAAAATTAAAATTTTTCAAACTAATTGAAAGTGTACTAGATGCACTTTTTGTAAAAAGACAGCACAATAAGTTAAAAACATTTAAGTTTACCTTTTATATTAGTTTTATGCTTTTTAAATGGGTTGATGCAATTTTTTTGGGAGTTAGCAGACTGATTAAGTAATGTTTGCTCATGATGAAAACAGATTTTAACATTAACGTTTTATATTGATAGCCCAGATGTCCGTAATAATAAAATTCTACCTCTCTCTGAATAGCTTGATAAATCTTTCAATCCAATTGATTTAATGTACAGCATTTTATGACATTGATCATTTGATTAAATACCAACTGTACACAAAAAATCTTGTTCATTTTATTTTTTTTAATTGTTAATTTAGCTATAAACAAACACAAAATACACTGACATATATACATATATTATTAAAAAAGAAAATATATACATTTATTAAAAAAGGAAAAAACTTTTATCATTAGTATTTTTACATATATAATGTATTTTTTTTTTTTTAACTTTGATTTCATAAATTTTTTTATAATTTAATGATTAGCTACAGAGAACAAACAACAATTGGTAAAATATTAGACTAATACCAAGTCTTAGCGTTTTAATATTGAGTGTTTCGTCTGTTTTAGTGAAAGATGGCATAATATGTCATTAATTAGAAAGCATAAGTTTATTTAAAAAAGAAATATTTATTTGAATTAAAGTTTCTTGAAATAATAGGTTAAAATAATAGGTTAAAAGGTTTTCTTTTATATACTATTTGATGGCTAATGAAAATTGTCAATGTCAATTAATTTTTTTAAAAATCAGGAACATAACACTCCTCTATTTTTACACATATTAATAACATAACACTCCTATATTTTTACAAAATATTTCAAAAAAACAACCTTTTAGTTTTGTACCAAAACACTCTTTAATATATCTATTTTATTAAAAACAAAAAAAAATTCTCAAAAAATCAATGCTACCATGCTTACCAGGCCTCCTTTTTGCCATTGTTAAAATTTCAAACTTGTCTTTAGGTGAAGTACAATCCCAAAATTGATATAGTTTTAACTATTTTCATTGAAAACAAATATCATATTCTAATTCCACGTCCTAAAAACCATACTGGTGCTAATTTTCAGCTAAATTACATGTTTAGTTGAACAGCATCTTGTAAAACAAAAACTATAGTAAAATCAAAATGGCAGCCGAACATAAAAAATTGCTAAAAATAGCTGATTTTAAAGTAACAATATCTACAAAGCATATTTGATATCAGTGCTAAAATTTTGCAAGGTAGTCTATGTTATATAAGTTAGTATTTCTACAAAGTATGAAGAAAATCTGAGATGGTGGGTTACATGCCTGTCCCACTTTCTCATAGAATACCTCGATAGTAAAGAAGTTTTGTCAGTAGTTATCCCCTTTGAAAAAACCTGTAATTACCAGGAGAAAAATTTGAAATTAAGTTTTGTTTTAATAATTTATCATACAGTAATTAAAAACTTTTTTAGCTGAATTTAAAAAAAAAAGTTTTATATTAGGGGGGAGGAGTGTGGGCGTAACACACCCCTCCCATAAATCAATTTAAAAACCTTTTGTATATGTAACAACTAGAGTAACATAATTTTTTTATTGTGTTCTAACTTTACCTATGTTAGTAATGATAAAAATATGTGTATAATATGTGTAAAAACAAAGAATTTTTGATACTAGGGTGTGTTAAGTCATCACCACCAAACCCACGTCTAACTCTAACATATACCTCTCATATAGATTAATAGTCTGCTATAAAATTATAATCATTTTTTGTATTAAATTCTCTTCAGAAACACTTTTTTCAGAAAAAAAATGGTGATTTAGTGCCCCTATCAGTTCACTCTAACGCTCGGTGGATAGAGTTTAAAATAAATTTGTAGCCCACTCCTACACCTATCTTTTGATATCAATATATTTGTATTTTAACAATAATTGATAAAGTTGTGACAACTAAATTGATTAAAATTTTGATCACATTTTTTTTAATAAATCCTTATATCAAAAAATATATTCTTATGTTGCCATAACTTTTGAACGAATGGTTCGATTTTATTAATTTTTTCACCTTTAAATGACTGTATTGATTTTCTTTCCAATGGTATAACAAAATAGTATTCAAGCAGTTTAAGTTCTTTATTCACGTACCTAACACAAAGGTTTGAAAAGACGATCTTGAAGTTTACTTGTTGTTGCATTTACTAAATGCAACAACTAGTAAACTTTAGGATCATCTAAGTTAAAGTTAAACTTTAGGATCATCTTGAGTTAAGTTAAATAGCCACTTGAAATTAATGTCAAATTAATTTCAAGTGCATATAGGTCCTCTTTTTTTTTGATTTTTTTTTGTTTGTTTGTTTGTTTGTTTATTTCGCTGTTTAATAACTTTTATAATTTAAAAGTTTATAAATAAAAACACAGGCGGGGCAAGTAGAAAACGTTATTTTATCTTATGACCGAGCCCCAATCGGACGAATTTACAATAACCGTATAATATATTTATACTTTACAAACTATTGAAAATTATAATTGTAAAAATAAATAACAATTAGTTTAAGAAACACTTCAAGAACAATATTTATGTTAAGAGTAATAATCAAGTACTCAAGAAAAACTGAAAAAAAAGTAAAAAACAAAAACAAAAAGTAAATTAATTAAAGAGCACGTATTTACAAGAGCCAGACTTTATACGTATATTATACAAAGCATTTATTGAAAAATATGAAAATAAAATATATACCAATTTGTAATAAAGTAATATGCAAATTATGAACGGAAAATTAAAAATAAAAGAGTACTTAATTTACAAAAACTGTAATATTTATGTATATTTCAAAACCAATTGAAGAAAAGTAAAATAAATAACAATTAATTAAAATTTAAAAAAAAAAAATATTCGAGAACTTAGATTAGATTTCAACAATAGCTTTTAAGATTAGAGGAAGACGCATGGGCTAGTTTTCTAGTCATAAGTCAGTTTTAAATCCATGCATAGGTGTTTAATCCATCATGGTTTTCTGGGCTATGACTGGGCTGGCTTGGTGTAGTTAAGAGATAAATCTTTTACGCTAGTTACTAACAACACAAGATTCTACTGAACGACATAAACAGCACGGACTTACACATTACACCTATACACCCTTATGCACGTATAGCCTTTTTACATCTTTTGCATGCTTTTTGTTCTTTTATATGATAAACTATCTGTTTGAACTCATTCTTATTTAGGTTATATTTTCATTTAATATATAGTATGTGGTTGGAATGTTAAATGCCGTTTTGTATGTTTTGTATATGTGGTTATCATTTTAGAATTCATATAAATATATATAAGAGCGTATCTTTTTGACTAGCGGCTTTCGACATTTTTGTTTTGTTGATGGGACGTCTTTTTGTTTTTTGTTATGGTCTAAAAATTACGTTTAATTCGGACCGTAGAGAAAGCTTTACTTTTTCGGAAACTTCGATTTAGATATGGTCTCAAAGTTACCTTTAATTTGGACCGTAGCGAAGACTTTACTTCTTAAACAATATTTTTCCCGCCTCTTACATCGTTTTTATATGACGACTAATATCATTGCTTTATCACCCAAAATAATTTTTTAACCACTTTATCCACAATTTATCTGGTCTTATTTTAGTATTTAGTTGATCTTATTACAATGTTCTTCGGTTTATAATTTATCCGCTGATTTTCATGTTGTTGCTGTTATCAAGGAGCTTTTGTGCTATATTATCGTACGTTCATCACTCGGCTTTAATTTAATTTTCACAGGCACAATTTTCGTCTTTTATTTTTATTCAGAGAATTTCTTATACCCTTCACTACATGTTTAAATCATTACATTTTTGCAGGCGATATATATATGTTTTTTTCTACTTTCTAGTATACTTGATTTTTAGTTATGATTTTAAGTTGCGCGGGTTGTTTCATTTTCTTACACTTTAGATTGGTTAACAAAATTCGAATGAAGTATCTTTGACAACGTTAGAGTTTTTTGAATACTCTATTATGTTTTATTTTATTTTAAAAGGGTTTTTAATAGGGTATATTGCCATTTGATTCTTTTTGGTTTATTTGTGCTGGAAGTACCTATGTGGTTTGAATGGTCTTAGGGAAAATTTATTAGCATTTTCTGTTTACACGCTTTAGTTGTTTTTAGTTTTGTTTCTGGCGTTTTTATTCGAATTTTAATTTATTGTGCGTAGTTTTTTCTACCGTTGGTATGGTAAGTGATTTATTTAACTATTTTTACTTATATTGTGCAGTAGATTAACACTTTTCATATCATTAAAAAAATATTAGTGCTTTACAAATTTGGGTTTGGTTGGGTTTTGGCTATTTGTAGTGAATCCTTTTTTACTGCAGTATGGAATAGGCGTAAGTCGCGGGGTAAAGCATAAGTGGCGATGATGTTTGTCTGACGGGATAAACTAGTTATAAGTGCTGATCCTCATCGAAACGCCAGTAATAATAGACGCGGCTCTGAGGAGATGTTTATTACTTAATCACAACACAAATTATGTTTACACAGAATGGAAAAAAAAACATTAATGTTTTTTTTCCATTCTGAGGCCTTTCATTGTTGTATGCATACTTTTTATTTTTTAATGTATTTTTTGTTTTATTTATTTTTTGTTTGGTGATATATTTTTTTGTTTATCTTAGTTCATATTAGTATTTATATAACGACTTATTTTTTTGATTATTATTATTGTTAGTACTGTTTAGGTGCATTGTCTGTCTTATTTTAAATATTCCTCTATTAATCTTTATTTTTGTCTTGACAACTGTCAAAATATGCTTTGTTTGAAAAATAATTCTCCTTTATTCTAATGTATTTCATTTCTTCCCTCAGGCGTTCACTGCTCGTGTGTGACCATTCGGCGAATTTTATATATGTCAGAATTATATGTATGCCAAAGTTTATAAATAAAGAGTACTTAATTTACAAAAACTGTAATATTTATGTATATTTTAAAACCAATTGAATAAAAGTAAAATGAATAACAATTAATTAAAATTAAAAAAAAAAAAATATAATTCGAGAACTTAGATTAGATTTCAACAATAGCTTTTAAGATTAGAGGAAACACCATAACTGAATTATTAAAAAAAAAACGAAAGTTGATAAATTCTGAGACATATTTTATATAATTAAATTTTAGTTTAAAAGAAGCATTTAAAATTGGATATGCTAAAATCCGTAAGTCATAACACCTGTTTCAATTCATTTTTAAACTGTTGTATACTAACTTTTTTCGCATTTGCAATATTAGGAACCTTTTTCCACAAATAAGGTCCACGGTATTGAATTGAATATGTAATTTGTTTTGAATTATTTTTAGGGACAATATAGTTACTATCTGAAGATTTTGTCGGGTATTTATACACTACTTTTTCAAAATAGGACTGAAATATTTTAGGAGATACTCCAATCTTTATTTTATACATGAACATTAAAACTTGGCGTAAGTTGATTTTATAAACGTTTAATGCGCCTAGTATACCCAGAAGAGGCTCGCATGGTACAATTTTATCAGCTCCAAATAATATTCTGCACGCATGTTTTTGTTTACTGTACAATTTTTTTAATTTTGCGTGATTTGTATTTGCCCATGCAATATTACAATAAACCAAATAACAATGAAAGAAAGAAAAATATAAACTTTTTAAAGATTTATTATTTAGAAATGATTTAGCCCTAGATATCATGGCAATATTTTTTGATAATTTTTTCTCAGTGCTTTTTATATGATCACTCCAACGTAAATGTTCATCTAATATTACGTTCAAAAAGTTATATGAAGTTTATCTTTTAATATTAGCGTTATTGATTATTAGATTTGGCAGTTTATTGGGAATATTTTCTGATTATTTACTTTATGAAATAAAATAAATATGGTTTCATCTACATTTTGAGACATTTTATTGTAACTTGTGGGGACACCACAAGTTACAGCATATGGAATTGTTTGTTTTTTCTCATATTGAATGAATTGCTTTCTATTGGTCAAATAACATTTGAAACAAAAAAAGTTATTATTTTTTACTTCATAATATTTAAGTTTTTTTATTAGTATGTTATGGTTTACAGTATCAAAAGCCTTAGACAGCTCAATGAAAACTCCTAATATAAAGTAGTCAGTACATAATGCGCTTGTTATTTGATTGACTATTTCAACCACTGCATGTTCAGTGGAACATTTTTTTGAAACCAAACTGTTTTGAATACAACTTATCGATTTCTGATGAATAATTAAATAGCATGTTGTACATTATTTATTCAAGCAATTTTGAGAAACACGGTGATATAGATATATATTACCGTGTTTCTCAAAACACGGTAATGTATATCTATAATTAGAAATAATAAAGTCAGGTCTATAATTAGAAATAATAAAGTCTTAAAAACCGGTGTGATTCGTGCAGTTATAATTTTCCGGGACAATACCTGTTTTAACAGAAAGATTGAAGATGTGAAACAAAACAGGTTTATATGATATATTATATGATAAAAGAGGTTTATATGATATATTATATGATATAATATTATATGATAAACAGATTTTACAACATTAACGTTAATTTTATCAAATCCAGCACTTTTGTTAGCTTTAAAATTTCAAAAGGCGAATCGCAATTCAATTATTTTAAGATTAGGTTCATCCATAACTTTATCGTAATCTTTTAAATAAGACTGAAATGAAGTTGAATTCAGAGGAATTTTTAATGCCAAATTTTGAGCAGCATTAATGATAAAAACTGTTTATTTTTTCAGCAATAAATGATTTATCATAAATATTTTTTTCACCAACTGTTTTTTTTTTTGGCAGAGTGTTTTTCGCATAATTATTTTTGCAAATTACTTCTTTAATTTTATTTCAAGTTTTTTTGGTGTTTCCACTTGCTTTGTTTAATAGCTTAGCATTAAAAAGCTTTTTAGAGTTTCTTTTTTTCTTTTTTCAAATAAAAGTTTGTAGTTTTTCATGTCATTTCGTTTTTATAAGTTTTTTTTTCAAGTATTTATCATATAGTTTTTGTTTTCTTTTTGAGGATTTTAGTAAGCCATTAGACATTCATGGAGTCATAACTGCTTTTGTGTTCACAATAATTTTTTTTTCAGGAAACGCTGTTTCATATTGCTTGCAGAATTGACTTTTGAAACAGATCATAGGAGTTGTTAGCATCATTTGATTGCAATACCAGATTCCAATGAACGTTGTTTCTTAAAAGGTTTTGAAATTGTTCTACAGA
Source organism: Hydra vulgaris (assembly GCF_038396675.1). Classification (NCBI taxonomy): domain Eukaryota; kingdom Metazoa; phylum Cnidaria; class Hydrozoa; order Anthoathecata; family Hydridae; genus Hydra; species Hydra vulgaris. The sequence goes on from NC_088926.1 coordinate 33,659,746, forward strand.
GTTTTCATTGATCTGTCGCCTAAATACGGTTGTTTTAGAAGGAATGTTCTTATTTATTTTCGTATTAGTAACTTAGAATGTTGGGAAATAATCTGATAAGCAAGTTTTGATTATACCAGTGTTAAAACGGTTATAATGAAAGTTATTAGTAATCAAGAAGATTAAATTATTAAGAATTGTAGAAGAGTTGTTCGTCACTCTAGTTGGCTTGTTTATTGTTGGAATTAAGTTATTTTGAAGAAGTGCGTTAATAAATATTTTAACATAATTATTTGAAGCATGTTTTTTTAGGTCAATGTTTTGATCCCCAGCCTAAAACACATGATGTCGGGTTTTATTGATAGTTGTTATGAATGATTTATAATGAGTTTTAAACTTTTTAAAATTACCTGATGGTGGTCTATATGTCACGTTTACAATTATGTTTTTTGTGTTTTTATTTTTTAATTCAATGTATACCGACTCACTTGAATGCACAATGCATAATGACGCGCTTGAAATAAATGTCAAATTAATTTCAAGTGCCTATAGGCACTTGAAATTATTTTCGAAGATATATCCATATATATATAGATATATATATATATATATATATATATATATATATATATATATATATATATATATATATATATATATATATATATATAATAATAAGTGCAAAAAACTTCTCTAAGATGATATCAAAATTATTATCAAAATTTGTAGGTTTTATTATTATTTTTTTGAATGATTTGGTTTTTACTTTTTACAAACTTTTATTCTTTATGTTTCTTAAAATTATTAAGTTTCTTTTACAATACATTTTTTGCAATACTATTTTCTTACAATACTAATTTTTTGCAATTTTTTTTTCAAAAGTTTTTGCACCTTGTCTAAAAGAGAAAGGGCATCATTAGAAGATCCACCCCATATATGCCATCAGTATTCCATACAAGGCCGGATATGAGATTTATGGAGATAAAGAATAAAATCCGAAGTAAGAAAGTGTCGAGCTCGATAAAGAAATGCAACTTTAGCAGATGCTAATTTTGCAACTGATTTGATATATGGTTTCCAAGACAGATTGGAAGTAAGAGTTAATCCTGGAAGACGAAGAGTAGATGACTCGTCAATTACATCATTGTTCATAAATATATGAAGATCTAAATTATTGCGATACCAATTGGCTAAAAAAAATTGGGTTTTATCTGTATTGAAGTTCACCAGCCACTGTGAGCCCCATGCTGTAGCAGAAGTGAGATCCTTTTCAAGCTCAAATGCCCTCTCAAAGAGAATCAGAGAGAGTTGGTTTCTTATCACTACAAGAATAAATGGTAGTATCATCAGCAAACAATGCCACCTGAGATGTGAGAATATCTGGAAGATTGTTTATGTAAATTAAAAAGAGTATAGGGCCAAGGATAGAACCTTGAAGAACCCCTGAAGTTACAGAATAAGAAGAAGAGTGCTGTCCATTGAGGGCTCTTTTTATGCTACGATTGGACAGGAAGAAATCAATAATCTTAAAGATGTTGCTAGAGCAGCATAAGATTAAAGTTTATGGAGAACACCAGCATGCCAAACTTTATCAAAAACTTTTGAAATGTCAAGAGCGATAGCCTTAACCTTTCTACCTTTATTAAATGCACGATAAAACCTATCGGTTTTACAGTTAGCAAATCAGCTGAAGAACAAGAAGATCAAAATCCATATTGATTGTCAGAAAATAAGTTATTAGATTCATGATGAGAAATTAAGCGTTTGTTAATTGAAGATTCAAAAACCTCGTTTATGATAGAAAGAAGACTTATGGGACGGTATTCGGACGAATCAGACTGCTCTCAAGAATTTTTGAAGATAAGGATAACAGATGCCACTTTCCAGCAGGCTGAAAAACAAGACTCTAATAAGCACTTGTTGAATAGTTTTGAAAGTATAGATGACAGCTCCGGAGAACACTTCTGCAAGACTATTACAGGTATGTCGTCCGGGCCACAAGCTGTAGAAGAGCCCAAGCCGCAAATCACTTTAGATACAGAAGCTGGAGTGATACGAATATCAAGTAATGGATCAACCTGTTTGTTGGTAATATCAGATACAACGCAGCAAGTGAAAAAAGAGATAATATTGATGACAGTTTTCAGCAAACAATTCAGCTTTGTCTTTAGGTGAGGTGAAAAAGTCTGAGTTATACAAGAGGCCAAGCATGTGACTATTGGAGTCTTTACGAATTAAAGGATGATAACCATTAACACTAAGATCTCACAAAGAGCAAGTAGGTCTGGCGAACTTTGCAAGAGATAAGACTTAACAGAAGAAAAGTTACTTTGAAGAGCACGAATATTAGTGGATAATAGGTTTAGAGATATTGGTTCTTTGTGTTTTACAGTTTCTGGTACATTGTTTATTTTTAAATTAGATTGAAAAACGTGACTCAAAGCATAGACGGTATTCAGTACATTGTTTAATAACCCAAGCATTTTTCTCATTATTGTTAATAAACCCTAAGCCGTAAGGGAGGCCTCCAAACAGAGACACCATCCATGTGCAACATGGCACTGTTAATACTTTGATATTTTTAGGCTGTTGATGGAATCAGCCCCTCTGAGAACTACCACAGAGTTCGGGAGACCTGACTACCAGCTGGCCTCAGAACCATAAAACTGAGTTTTAGACATGTATCCTCATTAGGAGACAATAGAATGAGTAGCCTAGTCATAAAAACAGAGAAACAAGCAAAACCCATGCAAAGAGTCAAAAAGATCAAGCGTTCAACATCCTAAACTGGAATCAATGTATTAAAATACATCTGCGCCAGCCTAATAGATGAGGAAGGGGTGCAAGGCTGGTCAACAGATAGAATCTGTTTACCCCTCTAGTCTTTGCCTAGGAGGCCTTCTAAAAGACAGTAGCCGGATGCATTTATTTTCTACCCAAGATGAGTATTTTTATTAAGACACCATCTCAAACCTTTACTCAATCTTGGGCCCAAAGGCAGGGGGTGTTTTAAGTTGGAGTTGGCATCTCCTAGCCTTTGCCTAAAAAGGCATATCCTACAAGGCAGCAGGACATGAAGTAGATTGTACTGGATTACATGTTACCAGTAGCAGGATAACCTGACCTGACCTGTATATATATATATATATATATATATATATATATATATATATATATATATATATATATATATATATATATATATATATATATATATATATATATATATATATATATAGATATATATATATATATATATATATATATAGATATATATATATATATATATATATATATATATATATAATGTATATATATATATATATATATATACACACCCACACACACACATATATATATATACATATATATATTTATATATACATATATGTATACATTTTTATATATATATATATATAAATATATATATTTATATATATATATATATATTTATATATATATATATATATATATATATATATATATATATATATATATATATATATATATTTATATATATATATGAACCACCAAAAAACAAATCACAATTAAATTTTATTTCATTGAAAATACTTTTATGGCAAAAAAATGATAATAATAAACAAAATAAAAAATAAAAATATTGACAAAAACTTTTAAACAATTAAAAATAATATATTTAAAGTGTTATTGGTAACTTTTATTTAAAAAAGTTCTGAAAATGTTAAGAACCACAGTACAAAAAAAGGTAATTTTTACCTAATATCACGTAATTCTACTATGAATTTTTACTTACTCATTAAACGATTTGGCATTGAGTCTATTCTCTAAAATATGTTTGGTAACATTTCCAAGATTTGTTGGTAAAGTATTGCACAACTCCTCAAGTTTCCTTGGTGCTTTCTTGCCAATCTCTTTATAAAGCCGTTTCCAAAGATTTTTAATTTAATTTAGATCTAGGCTCTTTGGTGGCCAAGTTTGACGTTCAAAATTTTTGCTTTCGAACCATTCAGATACAATTTTAGCCCTGTGAGATGGTGCATTGTCTTGCTGGAAAACGAACGGAACGCTTTGCTCAAGTGCATTGATTAATGATAACAAGTTGTTATTTAAAAAATCGACTTAATAAATAGAGTTGAGTCGACGATCAAATAAAATAAATATACCGAGACCATAATATGTCATTTATTATTATCAGCACTATATTTCAAACAGCCCGCTAATTTTTTTGTTCTTTGAACGATATAATCGAGATTATATTTTTCTGAAGGCTGCCTGTGAATCATAATTCAGTTTTTTTGGTTTTCAACCTCGAAATTCATCTCACAACTGAACATTACTGTCCTCCATTTTTCGTTGGACTATTCTTTGACGCTTTGGAATAAATTCTTTTTGCTTTTTTATATGTTGTTTGGTAAGTCGCGGGTTTAGAACAGAATTTTTTCTATAACATATTGATAGCTATTAGACTCCTACGCACAAGTGATGCCAATGCTTGACGATCATTTGAAACTTCCATTCCCTTCGTATTTCATGCGACGGCACGGTTCGATTTTTCTTTGCTGCCCTGATTAAAAGGCGATCATTATTGCGTATCCTCAAACGCGGTCTTCCAGAACGATGGTGTTCAATTTAAGACTTTGTCATCTTTGAATCTTAAATGGTTGCTAGGACCAATCTCTGTGATCGCTTAATTGTTTTTCCAATTTCACAAGCGGTTTTACATTACTGGTGAAAATGCACCACTTTTACACGATCTTCATAGGTAAAAGAGGTGTGGCCCCAGTGGGCACGGTACGTTTTAAAAACGTTTTTAAAACGTTTTTTGACGTTTTTATAAGGTTTAAACCTAATAAAAACGTCCAAAGAACGTTTTAAAAACGTACTCTGCCCACTGGGTCGGAAGAGTGTCGCAAAATTTTAATTGTCGCAAACATTTATTGTCGCAAATTTGCATTTCGAAAATGTGAAAAAGGAATTTATTTACCTGTTAACATCTAAATGGATAAAGAATTGCTTTTTAAATTAACTGTAAAAATATTATAATATTTATCTATTCAGTAAAAATATAGAAAATAAAAAATTGCTTCAAAAACAAACAACTGTTTTACAATTAAATAGTTTTAAACTTTAGACCCTATTTTTGCTAATTCTCTCCGAATTCAATTCCGTTTTTCCTATTTGCGACACAATTCTGCTTTCACTATTTGCGACACTATTCTTTTTTTTCGTTTTCGACGCTATTCATTAAATTCTTTTGCGACACTATTTCTTATTTTTATTTTCGACACTGTTTATTAAATTCTTTTGCGAAACTATTTCTTTTTTTTGCAACGTTAGGCCTATTAAATATATTTGACACTATTCCGAAACTCATTTTTTGACATTATTCCTGTCACCCGTAATAGCTTTTCTGCTCACTTCAATCTTTTTCTTAATTTTCATCATTCAAAGAAATGCTTTTTTTTTTTTGAAAATAAATCCTTTTTTTTAATATTTTCATTGGATTATTTGATAATGACACAGGTCATTATTAGAAAATTTAAACAAAAAAGGTAACAATAAATTAAAAAAAGACGTTTCCGTCGCATTAAGTACAAAAAATTCTTTGTATTTTCACAATAATTTTCACATAATATTTAAACCTTATATTTATAGGTTATAGGAATATCTCTTTTCTCTCATGTGCTATTTTTAATATGTTTGAAAAAAAGACTCTTTGTAATAAAAATTAAGTTTGTATAAAAAAATATTTTTTTTTATTTAGTGGTTTCTTACTCTTTCACAATATATATATGTATATATAAACATATATACATATTTATATTTAAATATATATATATATATATATATATATATATATATATATATATATATATATATATATATATATATATATATATATATATATATACATATATATATATATATACATATATATATATATATATATATATATATATATATATATATATATATATATATATATATATATATATATATATATATATATATATATATATATATATTTGATAAGGCATAAAAAAAAAAAGTTGTGCAGCTCAATTTCTAAAATTCATTATAAAACTCTCTAATTTTGCATCATCATATTTCAAGATCAGGAACTTTGTTTTAAAAAAACATCATTAGTTAGATTTTAAATTTAGAATTTTTCTTAGGTCAGATTTAATTGAATAAGAATTTTTTGAATAGATTAAAATACTTTTAAAACTTTTGTTTTCAAAATATTTTAGTTTCAACATAAAACTAAAATATTTTAGTTTTAACATTAAAATAAAATAATTATACAAAACAATTTTTAAACAAATTTTTAAATTAATTTGTATAGAGTAAGATGGGTAATTTCGACACTAATTCTTTTAATTTAAATAACTCAAGAACTAAAAATAAAATTGGATTTTTTTTTTATTGTTAGTAATATTTTTATAAACTTTACATACTTTGATTTTTTTTTTTTTTAAATAATTAGAGCAGAATAAATAGGGTGGCAAAATTACCCCAATATAATCTAATTTGGGGAAAATATGTTACCTATATTATTTACAACATAATTTTATTTTAATTTGTAAATATTAAAAATACATTTACAGTCAGTTAAATAAAAGAAATCTAACAGTATTCAATAAGTGGGGGAATGACCATCGATACCGAGAGGTATTAAGCCAAGCCCCCCCCCCCCTTCTATTTAATTTTTTTATCAATTTTTTTTCTTTTTATTTAAGAAATGTAGGATATTTCAAGAGATTTGGTAATGTACCAGCCCCAGCTATCCTTTTTGTATATTAAATTCTTTTCCTTGTGTCCTTCGAGATATAGTATAATTCTGCAACCGGCTTGCAACTCAATCTAAACAAAGCACATGTCTATTTAACATAAATAGGTGGCGAATTTCCCCCATTTAGTATTTTAGTAATAACTCTGGAACCGATCAAAGTTAGAAAGAAAAAAATGCAAAATAATGCAAAGGTTCTTTGAAAAATTTCCGATATTTGAGTCTTAATTTTTGAATGGATTAATATAATTTGATTTCTATGAGAATTTTAAATTTCCTGTTTTTTTTATATATTTTTTTTGTCAATTATTTTTCTTATTAGGATTTCACAAAAAGAAGATTTTTTTTTTACATTATTTGATAAGAAAATTGATTTTCTTCTAACAGAAATTAGAATTATAAAAAAATGTTTTTCCTGAGTAAAGTTATAGTTATAAAAGTAGATATACACCAATTAGTGGCGAACTTTTAAAATTACTCCATTTTACTCTAATTATTTATAATATTTTACATCTTTTTTATTTGGTTATTTTTATCAAACTATAAAAAGAGGAAGTAAAAATTAAAGACTTGTTATCTAAACCGAAAATTAAAAAAAAAAATGAGGCAAAATAAAAATCTCTTCACAACATGTATTCAAAGTATTCTAATAATTAGTATTTACTTAAAAATCTTAAAAAATTAATATTAAAAACATTTATCATTTTAATGACAAGGTAATGAAAAACGAAAATGAATATGTTAAACAAGTAACTTGTAAAAGTATTATTTTAAAATTAGTTATAAATATTCAATTTTTAATATAAGTTTCAAATATTTTTCCTCTTATTGGTCTCTTTGAGTTATATAACAAAGCAATAAGTTAGCCTCTGAAAAATTTAAAACTTGATCCATTAGATACTTACTATTAATATATCAAAGCAAATAATATGTAAATCTTTGATGGTTCATAGTTATTGCATCATTATTATTTGGCAAGATCAATAATTCTTTATTTAACCCTGTTGATACTTAGTTAATAAAATAATTCATATTTCTTAATAATCTTAGTTAACATAACATTTCTTAACGCATGTAAAAAAGATGATTAATTTTTTAAGGAAGATGACTGCTTGTGCCAGTTGTAATCAGAGGGTACATTCAATTTTTTGTTTTGTTTTAATCTCCTAAAGCTTTAAAAAATATAATCAGGTATGTAGTTAAACATTTTTTTTTTGGGCTTTTGAATTAAGCTTTATAACAATTAAAGATATATAATCGAGGTTTTTTAAAAATTTGGAAATAAAATTTTCCTAATATGAGGTTGTTTTTTTTAAATTGAAACAAGCTGCTTGACTGGCATTTTATTGGTTTTATCACTTATTGATCAACATATTTGTAACTGAAAGTATGTTTACTTGTTTGCACAGCCGTGCCTAGGCTTCCCCACGCTCCAATAGGGGGAGGGGGAGGATGGCATCACTTTTAGGGAGTTCATTTAGAAGTTTAGGTTTTTGAAACCCTTATGGCAGATATTTTAAGAAGAAAGTGGGTAAGAGGCGGGGGGCCTCTTGCCCACTTTCAACGACAATCCTGGTTTGTATATTCATTGTATTTATATACTGTTTATGCATTCCTTTATTTTTCCTTTTTCCTCAACTAAAATTGGCGCAAACAATCTAGAGGACAACTGGAAAAAGATCGTCTGTATATATGATGGCCATCTTGAAATTTGTTTTAAAAAATATTTATTTTAATTTTACCTGGAAATATTGTTAAAGTTTTACTATATTAATAAGAGTTATAAAGAGGTTTTTTATTTTTCTGATATGTTGAAAAAATTTTTTATTTGCTATTTATTTAAGGTCTTTTATATATTAAGAGTAGGAAGTTCTGTAGAATGTTGTCCAGGTACAATCGATTTGCAGTTCCCTAAGACATGTAAAATACAACTGCATAACAATACAGACTGCATGGGTAGAGAAATTACCTTTGAGGGTTAAATACTTCCTCATATTCTTGCTAGTATATTTGTATGTGTTGAAATTATTTTTCCTTGCCCTTGGTACACTACGCGACATAATGATAAAACATCCCAAAAAGATTTATAAAACTCTACTATACATATATATTTAAAAACTTATTTTTATTGTAAATAAAATCAAAGTGTTTACAACACTAAACAACATTTTAACAAACTTATTTTCAACGGACACGCATTTTATAAAAAAAACAACGTTTTTTCAGTGCGACAAAATTATAAGACAATTTTACAAAAAATGTTTTATTTACAAACAGCAGTTGTGGGCAATTAAGAATATTTATTTGATGTAAACACCACAGACAATTATTTATCTGTAAACTTTTGTGATGTGTCAAAAATTTAGTTTAGTTTTTTTTTATTTAGTATAAAATAACAAATTAATTAATAATGGGTTGTGCTGCACCGTTGAGTCCAGATGAGAAAAAAGTGCTCTTTAACTTAACGAAAATGGGTCACTTTGTTATTTCCCTAGAATGGCTAGAGCTATTGGACGCAGCCAAACTGTGATTAAAAACTACGTTAATAGTCTTCATAGGTATGGAATAAAAAAAAGTTCCGGACGTCCATCAACATTTAGTGACCGTGATAGGCGAAGAATCAAATTTTTCATTAACTGCACATCAAATTGCTGCAGAAGCGATTGCTAATTTACGTACAGTTCAGGGAGTTATTCATAATGCTTTTCACCTTTCGCGCAAAAAAACTTCAGCAAAAACTACCTTTGACAACAAATCACATAAACAATCGAATAACTTTTACAAAGGACCACATAACATGGAAAGAAGAGTGGCAACATGTTGTATTTTCTGACGAAAAACGATTTTGTATTGATGGGCCGGAAAGATGGAATTATTATTTTCGCAATTTGCGTAAAGAAACAGTAAAACAGCAACGACGTCAAATGGGTTGTGGTGGTGTAATGACTTGGTGTGTGATTGGGTAAATCAAAAACTCATTTTATCGACGGAAAAATGAAAGCTAAGGATTATCTTTTAATTGTTCAAGAATTCATACGATGTGACGCCTCTGTCATTAGTGGTGAAAATTTTGTTTTTCAGCAAGATAATCCTACCAATCATATTGCTTAGATAGTAAAGGAATATTTCAACAGCAGTAAAAGTGAAACATTGAAGTGGCCAGCCAGATCTCCAGATCTGAACATTAGTGAGAATGTTTGGGCACAACTGTCACATATAGTGCTATAAAGTGGTAAACAATATAATTCGCTAGCTGACTTGAAGTCATCCATCGCATCTGCATGCAATGCAATTGAATTTTCGTACATAAAAAAATGTATGATTATTTTCCTTCTAGAATGATTGAAGTGATTCAAAAAAATAGTAGAAGTACCCACTATCGACTACTATGACGTCTTTTTATATAAATGACAATTTATATGAATTTTTTCCAAAAGTGTCCTATAATTTTGTCGCACTAAAAATAGCAGTTTTTTTTATAAAAATGCGAATAAGATTTAGAATAAATTTTTTAAAATGTTGTTTAGTCTTGTTAACCTTTTGCTCTCATTAACTATAAAAGTTAGTTTTTAAATATAAATGTATAGTAGAGTTTCATAAATATTTTTGGGATGTCTTATCATTATGTCGCGCGGTGTAACAGCTACATTTGTTTCGAACCCATATGTTTTTGTCTCGTTTTGTTTTAACTTTTATGTAACCTTAAGCATAAATTTAATTTTTTTTCTTTTATAAATAGGGTAGAGTTGATGAACTTATGTTTAAAATCATCAACTTATATTTCGTACTTCAGAAAAAACATGTTAGTCTCTAGTGGTTTTGATGAGAATTATAACGTTTTTTTAATTTAACGCTGTTTATAAAATAACTTTATTACTAAGAATTTTTTTTTAACTTCAGTATTGATAGCTGAATAATAGGAAATTGCGATTCAAGAGTTTATCTGAAATACGTGAAAAATAAACTCAATTTGAACGTCTAATTTAAATATGTTTTTAAAGTTAACTTCGAAGGTTTTTTAAAAAAACTTTAACGACTTTTTAACGTTCACTTTGGACGTTTATTAAACGTCGTTTAAGAACAATTATGTTAATTTCATATAGATACTTGAAAGAACAACGTGTAAACGTTCTGAACACATTTCTTTTAAATTTGAAAATGCCGACAGTGTCGTGGGTTTGTTATACAAAAAATATAAAAATATAAAAATGATCATTAGGCTAGTCTATTTAGTTTGAACTAAAAAATCTAGCTTAAAAGATTCAATGGTTTAAAAAACTTATAAATTTTGAAAAAACTTCTTAAGATGGTTGTGTGTGTGTGTGTGTTTGTGTGTGTGTGTTTGTGTGTGTGTGTTTGTGTGTGTGTGTTTGTGTTTGTGTGTGTGTGTGTGTGTGTGTGTGTTTGTGTGTGTGTGTTTGTGTGTGTGTGTTTGTGTGTGTGTGTTTGTGTTTGTGTGTGTGTGTGTGTGTGTGTGTGTGAGTATGTATGTGTGTGTGTGTTTGTGTGTGCGTGTGTGAGTGTGTGTGTGTACTAACATATTAAATTAAAAGTTAAAAGTGTTTAATTACGGCTTTTTTTTTTATTTTATATCGTTGTTATTGTAATGATCAGATAAATATGTCGTTATTCTATTTAGTGTTGTTACGACTTTTAAATAATTCGACTGTCAACAAAACCGAATTATTTATTTTCTAAAGTCGACTAAATTTGACTTATATATTTTTGAAATCGATTAAGTTGACTAAATGTCGATTCAGCCTAAAAAAGGAAATAACTTTTTTTCAATATTGGAATAAAAGTAATATAGCAGTTTTTATTTTGCTTTTGTTTTTTATTTTGTTTTTTTCCAAACAAATGAAACCAAAAAATATGAGAGCAGGGTTACACTAACAACGGAATAATTTGTTTCCAAGCCCCAATGGTCCGTCTTAAATACATGCTAAATATCAAAAAGTCAATGCAATCATATTTGCAATGGAACTGCATAAACAACTTTAGATTTTAGAGCTGCACAATTTCGTTTTGGCCTCGGGCCCCTAGAGTCAACTTGGAGCGGCCCTGTATGAAAGTATTTTCCAAAATCTCAATCATTTAATAAAATAAAATAAATTAAAATAAATTGATGAAACCTTAATCGAAAGTTTAAATAGGTATAAATATTGCTATCACGTAATTAATTACATATAACAACATATTAAACAAAAACTAGATAACATGTAAAGTTTGTAAGAGTACATGCTATTGAATTTTAGCCGATTTAGTCGAAATCTGCAACAACACTAACAATTTTGTCAGTCTTTTATAATCCGCAAAGCTTCTTTTGTAACAAAATGAAAAGGTTTACATATATTATTATTATATTACCTGAAACAGAGGCTAAAATATGTCTCATCATTTAACATTTTAAAAAATCATTATAAAATTTTTCCGTAGAATTATGTCATTTCTATTATTTCTAAATTTTGTCTTTGTCACGTCTTTAAGACGTCGTATGCTTAATAAGAATATTTTAACCAGGTAATTAATAATTATCTGGTCAAAATTAGTTGTTTCAATTTAGTAAATTAGTTGTTTTAATTTAGTAAAATTAGTTGTTTTAATTTAGTAATTATTAAAGTATTTAATTATTAAAATATCTAACATTCGTTTGCAATAATTATATTCTAATTGATTATACAGATTATTACTGAACAAAAACTTTTATTTGCTAAGCATAAAATGCTTCACAGGTTTTATGTAATAAAGCAACTTATAGAGAATTTAGTTTTTGAAGGGCAAATTTGTGATTGTGCCGTTCTAAACTTTATGACTTGAAAAGACATCACATCGGTTCAGGTTAAAATAGATTCAAGCAAAGTTTCTTATTTGTTTCGAACGCTAATAAATGCTTGGTTCGGCTGTATAAGTTTGCCTATTTACTTAACTATCAATCCTCTTACACACTCTTGATTATACTTTAAGTTAAAAAAGTAATAAAATTAATTAAATTGGAAAAAAGAATAAAGCAAATTTTTATTTACGATTAATTAATATTTTCCGCAGTTTTACACTTTAAAATTTTCCTTTTGTAATGCAGTTTCGCTACAATTACGTAATTACCATATTGCTTTGTAACAGCTTTTTTATAAAACCTGTAATGCATTTCAAGTATGGAAAGCAAAAGTTTCATCGAAAGGTCTATATAATAAATCTAAATACATTCGTTAACTACTTCGATAAGTCGTCTATTATGGTCGTTTTGGTACTTTAGTAATTAAGTTCTAGCAATTTTGCAAGTATTACCTGCATAAAATATAATCTGCTTTACAACAAAATTAAAAGAATTAACATAATAATACTTTTATTAAATAAGTTATATCATTATATTGAAAATGCTATTGACATTTTTATTTTCCATGCTACTGGTAGGTTGCTTAACACACTTTTATCATTTTTTAATCTTCTTTCGAAATGTTTAAGTTAAATTTCATATAAATGTTAAACTCAACTATTATGTTAATAAACTTTGTAACAAATTAATAGTTATAAACTAATATCTATTAATAAATAATATAAAAAAAGTTATCATAATCTTTTACACTATTTAAAAAAAAAACTTTATGTTTAAAGTTTATTTTTATTTTTAGGTAGGAATGCTTGAAGCAATACCACTAATCTCTCAACCATGCCGCATCCGCGAACATGAAGATCCTAAGCGTGTATTAAAAATAATACTTGAAAACTACTCTGTTTTTAATTCAACAATAGAACATGTTCCTAAAACTAATCATTACCACGAAACGCATACGTTTACAAAAAAAATACCCGTCTGTGAAACAGAATTTGTTGAAGTCCCCGATCTAGTTGGGATAGTAACTATTCCCAAAAAAGTTATGGAAGTAACACTAGCGGACTCTTCGTACGCAGATAAATGCAAAAAAGTAAAGAGAGAAATTTTATATATGGAGGAAGAAAAAAATTGCGATCAAAATTTAGACGTACGCTTGTACGTTTTAAAGGTTCGAGAAGTTGTAGTAGCCTACCAACATATGGATTAAATAAATTTAGATAAATATCTACTAAAAGCTCTTTTTGTTGAGCAAAAAGATGTTTTTATAAAGTTAATATAATATTGCTAAAAGTTTTATTTATAAAAAAATATTTATACTAGTAAAACTAAATTTTTTTATTTAAGAATATGAACAGTATTTATAAAAATATACACACATATTACTTTTTTTTAAATTTTATAATGCACATACTTTCTGTTTGAATATTTATGTATTTTATTTAAATTTAGAAAACAAACTTTGTAATTTTGAGGATTATTTCCATTCCTTTAAGCAATCGAATTGAATTTTACTCAATTGTGAATAGAATACCATACAAAATTTTCTTTAAGAAAAATTTTTTATGTGAAATCAATTGCATAGATAAATAATTTTAATTTTGTTATGATTTAATGTAAGGCCGACGACACAGGTTTCGAGTTGAAGGAGCACAATCGTCAATTTCTTGGCCGACGACACGGGTTTTGAAGTGAACGGGATAAGTGAAGGAGCACAACTGTCAATTTCAAAAAATATTCCTCAATATTCTCAATATTTTAGGAATTTTTTTTTAGAAAAAAAGGTTTCGTATTATGTTCGAAAGATTTCATAACTATTTAATGTTAAGCATTATGCTGTACAATAAACAGTTTAGTTTTAAGAAAAATATTTCAATCAATCATGCTGTAATCAAACTGGTTATTCATGTGTCAGATGCATTCAGTGAGTATTTTACTGATCTGTCAAAAGCCTTTGACACAAAAAGATACTTATAAACTAAAAGATACTTATAAAAAAACTATAAATCTATGTAAAAAATAAAAACTTACTTTGGATTGAATATTACCTGACGAACAGGTCATAATGCATTGTTTATAAAAAAAACGAAAAAGAAAACCACATTACATGTGGTGTGTCATCTTTGGGCCATTATTATTTTTATTGTATTTAAATTATTTATACTTAGCATCAAATATTTTAAATGTTACATTGTCTACAGACCACTCCAGTCTTTTTTATTCTAACAACGACATAAAAGTTCTCTTTAATTCATCTAATAAAGAACTATTTAAAACAAACGAGTGGTTTTAAAGTAACAGACTTTTATTGAATGTAAAAAAAAACTATATTTATTTTATTCTACAAATCTGGTAAAGGTGAGAATGTTCCATTAAAGTTACCCAATCATTTAATCAATAAAACATTTATTAAAAGGGGAACAAATCGTCAATTATTAGGAGTAATACTACATGAAAATTTTTCATGGAAGCTACCTATAAAAATGTATTGAAACAAAATCTCAAGAAATATTTCCAGATTATATAACACTAAACCATTTATCAGCATTGCACCCTTGAAAATAATATACTTTTCAATTATTTATATTTTTATCTCCGACTGCAATATTTTCTGGGGTAGTACGAAATATGGTAAATTAAAAAAGCTATATAGTAAACAAAAACACATCCAGGACTTTTTGTGCGCACAGAACTTTTCATTGCGAATCTCTTTTAAAGAAACTTTGTGCCTTAAGCGTCTTTAAACATAATATACACAAAGTTCTACAATTCATGGTAAAAACAAAACATGGGTTTAAATTTCCACACATGAAGTGCGCGGTGTTGGACTGATTATGAATTTAGCTTTAATGTAAACTTTAGGATGACAAAGTTGTTATATGAGAATTCAGTAGGGTAGTTATGAATCATTTTGCTGATGTAGGTTTAAAGCATCGGTGGAGTCCATATTTTATTTTTTACATAAACTTTAAAACAAGATGTACGTCTATTGTTTATGCATTTATTCAGTGAAAGATTGAAGATGGGATGCAATGATGGTTCAATGATAACAAATTCTGATTTTACGGCAAAGCTACTGATATTATCAAAGCCCGCAATTTTGTTGTTTTCTAGAGTATTTAATCTAGCAATTTTACAAATATTACCTGCTCAGGTAAAAATAAAATTACAAAATGATAAAGAAACTAATAATATTATTAATTAATAAATATCTCGAACTCTCAGGGGACCGAGAAAAAAGTTCGAGATATTGAGAGTTCGAGATATCGAGAGGATTTTGGCTCAAACGAGTGCGCAAGGAACCGCAAATAAAGTTTGAGATATCGAGTAGTCGATATATTGAGAGTTAACCTTTTAACAGTCCATGCCGTAATAATACGCAAGTTTAAAGTGGTTTCTAAATGTCCATGCCGTAATATTACGCAAACTAAAAGTGGTTCCTAAATGTCCATGCCGTAATATTACGTTTTAGTGTATCTCCTTATAATTTCTTTCTTTTTATGAGTAATTATACTTCTAATCATTACAAATTTATTACTGCATATTTAATAAGCTTTTTATTCAATAATTTACTTTAGCACGTGTTCACTTTTATTTTAAATATGGCAGACAAGCAAGTTGTCTCAGTGCAAAAATCATTAACGAAAAAGCGAATATTTACTCACGAGGAAATAGAAAATTATATGTTCGATAAAAACGAGGAGTCGAGTGAGGTTTCAGAAGAAGAGCATGGTTTATCTGATGTTTCTGATGAAGAAAATTCCGAACCAGAGATATTAGAGTTAAGTTTAGAAGAAGAAATGCCTGCATTTGTCGATGCTATTAGTTCTAGTGACAATTCCTTAAAAAATACATTTTTTGGCTCATACATACTGATTTGGAAATCTGAACCTTCAAATAATAGAGTTCACCCCTTTGGATTTAACGGTATTTCTGGGTGCAATCAAGATATAGTCAAAAATGATCCTCTTTATTTGTTTGAGCTTTACTTTTGCAGATGAAATATGTGAGTTTATTGTTAATGAAACTAATCGAATGCTTCCCAAACTATAAATAAAAAAGAATTATCAGTTAAATCCAGAATGAGGTGTTGGTTGCCTGTGACAGTTTCAGAGGTCAGACAATATATTGCAATTTTTTTATATCAAGCAGTACTTTGAAAGCCCACGTATGAAATGTATTACACCATAAATCCATTGTTTGCAAGTGCTGGTATTAAGTGGTTGTTATCCTATAACAAGTTCAAGTTAATCGATAAGTTTATTCATTTTGTTGATTCTACCACATTACAAAATAAATATCCTGTTTTATCCAAAATAAGCACAGTATGGGATTATTTGATAACAAATTCCAAGAGGTGTATACACCTACTCAAAATATATCAAATGATGAGTCACTTTTGTTGTGGAAAGGTAGACTTTCTTGGAAACAGTGCATTCGCAACAAAAGTGCCAGATTTGGTATAAAAACCTTTTCATTATGCCAGTCAGATTCAGGATATGTAAGGAAATCCCTTTTATATACAGGATCTGAGCTGACTAATACTCGAAGTTCAGATTATCACTACGTTGCAACAAAAATTGTTATGTTTCTTATTGATGGCTTACTTGATCAGGGTTATAAACTTTACATTGACAACTGGTAATCTTCCTACGAGCTTTCATCAGTATTATTGCTAAGATCAACAGATACCATAAGAACTTTGAAAAAACAGAAAAGGTTTACCTAAATCTATCCATGAAAAGTTAAAAAAAAAAATGAAACCAAAGTTCTTTACGAAGAAAAAAAAAATATGATGATAACACATTGGAAAGATAAAAAGGATGTTTATACCATGTCAACTTGCACTATTGATGGGACTAAAAATGTTTTAAGAGCTGGGAAAAAAGTTAGTTCCTTTAGTTATTGATGATTATAATCAAAATATGGGAGGCGTAGATAGAAGTGACCAAAATATAACATCATACAAAGTTGAAAGAAAAAGGGTAAAAGAGTGGTACAAGAAAGTGTTTACTCATTTAATTAATCAAGCAGCATTTAATACACAAATAATTTGTAAAAAAATGGGTCCTAGTATGACACCATTAAACTTGTGATTAGCAATGTTAATCACATCGATTATTCAAAGATATGCCTAACAGCCATAAAAATCTCACTCTAGATTGGTAGCAAACAACCCCTTACGATTGATTGACCAACATTTTCCATTATGTGCCAGTGTTTGAAAAAAAAAATTAATGCTCAGAGAAGGTGTGTGGTATGTTACAAACACAAAATAAGAAAAGATTCTAGATATGAATGCGTAGAATGTGATGTAGGACTTTGTGCAGCTCCATGTTTTATGACTTTTGACACAAAGACTGAATATTAGAACTTATTTTTTATAAAAATTTTCTATTATTATAGTATGGTTATAAATTCTTATACATGAATAATAGTGTTTTTTAGTGTTTAATAGTGTTAAAATAGTAAAAAATTTTTTTTAATTTAAAAGTAAAAAAACGAAGTTTTTTAAAAAGCCGGGACATTTAGAGACCACTTCAAAAAAAAACGTAAAACTTATAGCGACCGTTTTTTAGAAAACGCGCGGACTGTTAAAGGGTTAACTGTATACTGAAAATGCTATTGACATTTCAAACTTACATGGTTACTATGGCTACTGGTAGATTGCTTCTTTTAACTTTAGCATACTTAAAATTTATTTTAAAATGTTTTAGTTAAATTTTAAATTAATGTAAAACTTAGCAAGTTAAAATGCGATGAACATTTTAACGCTCGGTTGTACATTATATTTAATTTCAAAGAGTATAGGCATTTTATACAAATAAGAAACTTTCTAAATAAACGTATCTTAATTCAGTTATTTTATTCGCTTATTCACTGCCATATTAATTATGCAAACAATTCTTAGAGTAACACTTATAAAAGTAAACTTAAACCTCTCTAATGGCAACAGAAACATGTTGCCCGCCTTATAAATTTCAAGGACCGTTTTGCTAACGCCAAGCCTCTTTTATATGATATGAAAGCACTCAATATATATAAGTTTAACGCTTTTAATATTCTTTTTTATATGTATAAATGCAAGACCCACCTATAACCCGTTTCGTATCGTAACTTGTATTTACAGAAGATAGAAATAAATATATATTAAGAAACGATAATTCAATTCGACAACCATTTTTTCTGAGAAAGTTTTAATTTCATTTCGCGGACCATTTTTATGGAATAGTATAGTTCTAAATACTTCTAAAGATTTTTTTCAAGAATGTAATTTTGATTCTTTTAAACAAAATCTTAAAAAACTCATTTTTTTAACTAAAAATATACTAATAAACTTTTAGATTTTAAAATTTTTTGAAAAGCCTTATCTATATCAGTATATATGTATATATTTAATGTACATTCTTTTCTATTTATTTTTTTTTTTTTTTTTATCCACAAGCAATTAGCGGTTTCTCAGTGACAAGACCTGGTGGTCTTCTTTGAGTATCCGCGTTCTTTATATTTATTTTTATTATTTATTTCTTAACGATATCTTGACTAGTTAACTTTTATTATTGTAATAAAGTTTTGTTTATTTAAATTGTAATAAATATTGTAATAAAGAACAACAACAACAAAAAAATTATAGAGACCAGAGAAATCACAGGAGCTTACGAACATATGACTTAAACAAATTCTAAAAAATGTCAACTAAAAGCTCTTTTGTTAACCAACGAGATATTTATTTAAAGTTGATATAGCTGTCTTATAATTTTTGTCTATTAGAAAATAATAATACTAATAAAACTATACTTTTTCAGAATCCAGCAGCAAAATTTTACTTAAGACCATCAAAAAGTGTTTATAACATGCCGTTGCAACGTTCTTTGAGAACCAAAATAGGTTTAAAAATAAAAAAAAAAAGGTGTAATTTGACAGTTTTTTAACTGAAACAGTTTTGCCTAAATGGAAATGTTCTTTTAGATGTTTTTGTTTAGACTTGTCGTTTCTGTTTTTTAGTTGTTTTATTGTTTAGAAATGTTTATAATGTTGTAAAATTAAAAAAATTTATTACAATGCTCATTATTGATGTAAAACTTTATAATTCTGGACAACCTTGACCCCATTAACATATTGAATAAAATATACATTTTTTATTCATCGCTTTTAGGGATAATTAATAATAGCATAATCATAAAATGGAATCTTGTGGATTTGAAACATTTTAAATGCTTTGTTCGAAAACAAGGATTAAAAAATTTTTTTAATCTAGAAAAGGATTTTCAAGGTGCTTATATGAAGAGGTCCGGCTTGTGTGAGACTACATTATACAAAGAGATATAGACTCTTTGTTATAATCATTATCAGGATTTAGGACCAATATTTCTACTAAAGAGTTATAAGTGTTGTGATGCCTTAAAAAGATACAAAAAGAAGGTTAAAGGTAATATACATATATATATATATATATATATATATATATATATATATATATATATATATATATATATATATATATATATATATATATATATATATATATATATATATATATAACAATTATATATAAATATTTAAACAATTTGAAAATGTTTACTTCTTACTAGAGAGCTCAATGTTCTTAAAAAAATGAAAATTGTTATGAAGTTTCTGATAATGAAATGGATTGTGAAATTGATGATGATGTACCATTTGTTAAAGGTAATACTCTTAATAAACAACATTCGGACAACTTTTTAATATCAATTTAAGTCTCACCAATTAAAGTTCATAGTGTCAAGCATTAATAACATGCAACAGCAAAAAAAAAAATTAGTTAAAGCCTACTCAAAAATGGAAGAAGGAGTAGCAAATGCTTATGGAATAAATATAAATAACTTAAGTGTAGCCTTACTTTTTCCAATTCATCCTACAGATAAAAGAAAAGCAGTTGATCTTGATCATTGGACAATTTTAATGAAAGAAAAACTGAAAGTTAAAACATTTAAAAAAAATTCAAATAATAACACTTACACCTGAATCTTAGTCTAGAAAATACGCTTCATAATATTTTGAAGTTTCTGAACTTTTTATACGACGTGCTTTGAAACTTAAAAATAAAAACGAAATTCTTGCCGTACCTGATATGAAAAGAAGCAAAAAAAAACATTATTTTTTTACAGCTTTGTTCCAATATTTTTTAAACAAAATGATCATTCTAGAATTATTCCTGATAAAAAAGATTGTGTCAAGATTAAAAGTGGTCCTTTGCAAAAAATAAGATTTTAAGATTAATTTAAAGCTTATGATCAACTTTCATTAGCTTTATATTGACTTTAAAAGTATATCCAAATTTTAAAATACGATTTTTAACGTTTTGTAGTTTGCGATCAAAATGGTGTGGGACTAAACGGTACACACTGTGTATATGTTTGTACTTACCATCAAAATTCAATATTGCTTGTAAATGCTATCCAATGGAATGTTACATACAAAGACTTTCTTTTACATGCAAAGACTGTCAAAATTTGTCAACAACTGTTAACATACAGTCTGTCAACAATTGTTAACATACAGACTGTCAACAACTGTTACATACAATTACTGTCAAAATTTGTTTGCGATACAAGCAATAATGAATTCATAGATATGCTAAACGTCCAGATTATGATAGCTTAAAGCATTTTTAGATATGAAGTTAATTGAGATTGACAAAGAAGAAGAAATTCAATTTATTCAATGGCACAGTACGGATAGATCAAAATAAATTAATTAGACAGTTAACTTATTTGAATATAACGAACTAGTTGTTTCTCACATTAATTACCTAACTTCACATTTATATATTGCTAAATGACAAGCTCGCTATTTAAAAGAGCTAAAAATTAATTTAGGTTACAATGAATGCATTAAATAAGTCAGATTTTGCTGAGAATCATCAATTTGTAATGCAGGATAAAAAATAAAGTTATCATTGGAATAAACAACAATGTAGACTATTGTTGTTACGTTCTTGTTGTTACTATTGCTGTTGTTATATGTTGTTACTGTTCCTGTTGTTATATATTTTAAGGTAATTTTTAAAACAAATAATAAGTATAAGTCATTCTGTTTTTTATGTGATGACAATATCATGATACATGCTTAGTGTATGAATTTCAAATGAAAATTTTAAGTTCCATTAACAAATATTTAGTTGGAATCAATAAAGTTTATTATTTTTCTGATTGATGTTCTCCTAATTATAAAAACAAGAAAAACTTCATTAATTTATTCCCCTATTAAGAAGATTTCGAGATTACAGCTGAATTGGTATTTTTTGTTAACAGCCATGGAAAATCCAGTTGTGATGATATAGGTGGTAGGGTAAAAGACTAACAGCAAGAGAAAAATTGCAAAGGTCATTCGAAAATCAAATATTGACAGTCGATGATATGCTTGAGTTTTGCATCATCAATACAAATACAATAATATTTTATAAAAATACGAAAGAAACAGTTAACTAAAGGCGACAGCAAATAAAGGAGCATATCGAAACAGGAAAAACTGTTCCAGGTAACACAACTTATTATCATTATATACCCATTTCAAAATATAAAATTAGTTTTAACAGAATAAGGAAACATCTATGTGTCGACAGAATTATACTGTCAAAAGCAGTAACGACTAATGTTTTAATTGTACCACATCTAAATGATTTTGTTGCATGCAAGTACGATTTCTTTTGGGTGATAGGCTTCGTTACAGAGATAGATATTACAACAAATGATATTCCAATTATGTTTATGCACCCTCACGGTCCTTCTCAAAACTTTATTCGGCCACAAAGAGATGATATCTGTTGGGTACCAGTGTCGAGTTTAATTGCAGTAGTCAAAGTCCCAACAACAAATTCGGGGCGAACATTCTACATTGAAATAAATAACTATAACACTAATGACTTTTTCAGCATCATACTTAAGTGGATTTGACCATGTTTTTAAATCTGCTTTAGAAAAAACCACTCTCCAAATCTTTGTAATAACTATAACTTAACAAGTCAGAACAAATTCTGAAAAAAAAAATCAAGCTACATTGCCATTTTTGTGATTAGACTCACTCCAATAAAATTGTGGTAAAGATATAAATTTTAGGTCTTATGTTCGTTTTTAAATATTTTATATTTTTTTATTGGTTTTGTTAGCCCAAAATAGGTAAAGGTACAAATTTTTAGCTTTTCAACACACATATAACAGAAACTAAGACCAATCTATTTTTAAAATTGGCGGATTTTTGTTGGTTGGAAGCGTTTTATATTAAATGATAAAAGTTTCAGATTAATCATAAATAACTAAAATCTTTGATTGGTTCCAAACTCAGCAAAATGTGAGACTTAGAGTAGTTTGCCCTGGATGTTTTTACATGGAATCGCCCTTAAACAAAAACAGATGAACATACATTTGGCAACTTTTTTCACTGTTATATCAGGACTAGCTTCTCTAACAGTGTAAAAAAATGTCATACGTTGCATTTTTTGTTCTAAAATTAATATTATAAACAAATACAAAAAATTGCACACTCCAATCTTTTGTACAGACTAATATAAAGTTTTTAGTTAGGAATATTTGATATAAAACCAATTTTAAAAAGATATCAAGAGGTTTACATACATGAGGTAAATTTAAAAAAACAACCTTTTCAATTTGGAACTTAAAGTCTTTGAATCACTTTAAGCGTGCATCCTCCAACTTTTAAGTTTATTAGTCAAGCTATAGGTTGGCAATATTTATAGATGCCATTCTTTATAAGATGAAATAAATATTTTTCTTTTTTTTATTACGTACAGATGCATTCCAATTTTTTGTATAATTTATGGTTGTTTCTACTGAATAAAGTCTTCCATTTAAGCTAAAAAAAAATCATAGCTCAATATTATGTTTACAAAGTTATTTCTACTTAAAGTTGTACTCGTACAAAAAATGTAGTGCAAACGCTAGCTGGAGTAGAATTAATCTAAATATAGCTTTGTAGATTCATTAAAAGAATTATTTATGAAATGTTTCTAACCTAGACTTATTTTGTTTTAGATATTGATCATTTAATTATTACTATACTTGCATCTTTGTTACTTAAAATTGAGAACGGTATTTTCAACTTTTTCAGCATATTAAAAAAAAATTTACACACGTAAGAATAAATCCATACAATCAAAATACATATATATATTTTTATACATATATATATATATATATATATATATATATATATATATATATATATATATATATATATATATATATATATATATATATACATATATAAATATATATATTTATATATATATATATATATATATATATATATATATATATATATATATATATATATATATATATATATATATATATATATATATATATATATATATATATATATATATATATATATATATATATATAGGGGAAAGGCGCCTATGATGGCATACTTAACTTCGAAGCATCATTATTCAGTATCCTGAAGACCAATAATAAAAGTTTTGATATGGATACATTCCTTGTTACATCTAAAACAATAATTACCCTGGGAGTTTTCATCAGTTTTATTATTTTTATAAGTTATTCTTATTGTAAAAAAAAGCACAAGTATGCCATCATAGGCAACCACTGCTCCTATGATGGCATAGGGGAGGATGGGGCTAGTTAGGATCGAGGGTATCTTAATGAGTTCATTTAACCTTAGAGTCTTCCCTCAGAAAAGCCAGAAATTACTCGAAACCATACTAATTAACCATTTCATGCTACACACCAGCATTGTAAAGTTATGCGCATGCGTATAGGATATATTGCGTTTTACGTATTTTTTCGACCAAAAAAAATTTTGGAACATCGCTTTCTTTTAACTTTACTTAAAAATAAGTTTTTCTTATAAAAAAAAAAGGTTTTCCCAACTCGTCAATATTTCAACACCCCCAACTCGTCAGTATGACATCATGGGTAAAATTCATTATTTTAATTAAAACAAGCTGTGTCTGCTTTGTTCAAAAGATAAAATTAAAGTAACTATTCCACTAAATGCACAAAACTTGATTTTAAAATGCATGAAAATTTCATTTCTGCACATTTAATAGTAAAGTCACAATCTTAAACATATGAAGGAAACTAAACTACAACAGCACATCCCAAAATCGATTTTTGTTGATTATAAAAACAATACTTGTGCACAAGGGACGTTTTTTCACTAAAACTAATGTAAAGTCAGTATAGTGATGAAGGTCTAATCATTTTTTTAACAAAAACCAATTTTAATGGAAATATGACCGGTATGCCATCATAGGCGCCTTTCCCCTATATATATATATATATATATATATATATATATATATATATATATATATATATATATATATATATATATATATATATATATATCATACGTTAACCAAAAATTGCTTAAAAAACAATTTCTGAATTTTACATTAATCGTCAAAGTCATCCTCTGCCTTAACGGTATTATTAAACTTGTTGAGGGTTTTATAATAGGGATTGTTGTTTTTTATAATCTTCTTATTTCAAATATTAATTTTAGTATAAAATTCATTTATGTATTTACAATTAAATGATATTTAAAACAAGCTGAAAAAGTTTATCAAAAAGGAAAACAAATTTATCATTTTAAAAGAGTTTGTTCTGGACAAGTTTCAAAACTTTAACAAAAAAAGTTTGTTTTTTTTATATTAAAAGTTTTAGGACATTTTATAAATTGGAATTTATGCTAAAATCGCTGACATTTTTGGTAGTAGATCCACTTTTTCTGAAAAAAATTTAGGCAATAAATATGCCGTGAAATATTTTGATTTTAAATTCGCGTGACATTGGAACCAGTTTTTAATTGGACTTTTTTAAGTCTGTATTGGTTTAGCAAAATAAATATTATTTACAAATCATATATTTTATAGCATTCTTGTTAATATGAATTCCAAAAAAACTTACCTGTTATATTTTCTGAGAGTGGGCTTGCAAAGCAGAATTTAACAGACAATCTTACATTTGCCCCAGATAATAATGAAAACAAATGCTACAATGGACATGTTTTGTAATTGTATATTCAACAATTTACTTCGACTTTAGTAACTGCTAAAATCATCGAACTCATAGCCAGATACATAATTTGGTCAAGAAATACAAAAAGGTGTACAACCTTGAGTCATTAAACAAAAAAAAACTTAAAGAGTTATGCGAAATCGGTTTAGAAAGTAATGAGCCATTAACAGTGCCCAAAAGTAGTTTATGTAAATCATCTAATATACTTTCAGCACCTATTCAAACAAAACTGCATAAACCGTCTACTTCTATTGTGTATTAAAAACCAATTAAAGAACTGGATATTAACATTACTTCTAAAAATCAATTGTTAAAAAAGAAATTATTCTTTATGAATAAATTTAATGCAAAAATTTAACCCGATCATAAAAATAAACTAACTAACCTAAAAACAAGAATTAATGCAGATCCTTATATAATCAAAAAGGTAAATCAAACTATTAAAAAGAAAAATATGACTATTTCTTGTTTAAGGCAAAAATTAGCTGGAGTTTTAGCAAAAAGTCTTATACTAAAAGATAATAAATGTTTAGAAAAACATATAAAGATAATAAAGCTTAAAAAGAAAGAAAAACAAAGGGACTGGAGTTATAACAATTTGATTAAAGAAAACCGGATAAAGGGTCTAGAACATGAAATATGAACTTACTATGCAAATTGGATAAGTTGAAGGATTCTGCTAATAAAAATTTGCCATTCAAAAAAGATAAAAAAACACTTACATGGCGTTTTTGATTAATGATATATGATGCAGTTTTTAACCGGGTACTAACAAAAAGTATACCTATTTTGTTTCCAAATATTTTAAAACATTTAGGCATTGCACCTAAAGAAAATTTCCCACATCGTAGCACAATTGAAGAGATAGTTCGTAATTTAGGTATATTCAGTAACCTTCATGCGTTTGAAGTTGCGATTTCTTCAGCCAAAATTACTCTTGGGTTCGTCGCAACAACTCCAGAAGGAGTACATATTCATTTTACAACCAAAACACAGTGTCATATTATAACATTAGATCAGTTGTCAGCTAGTAAGACGCACGATTATCAAACTCACGTTGTATCTTCAACTAACCAACTTGCGTTTTTGTATTCTGATTTCCATAATTATGACTATCAAAAGAGCCGCTCAAAAATTTATGAAAACATTATATACTCGATTACTGACTCGATGACTAATCATACAACTGTTCAGCTAATAAATTCTTGATGGGGAAAAGCTTTAAATAAACTTAATTGTCACTTACACTCTCTTGAAATAATATCCAGCTCTTGCAAGTTTGCATTAAAAATGATTGAAACACATAATGAAGTGCTGTTTGTAAAAGATTGTTTTGCTGGTAATAGAGTTTTACAATTGAATAAAATGCGATACAAACATGTTAAAGAGATAGTAAAGGTTTGAAAATCTTTTTAGATGAGATTAGACTTCCCAAAGGACTTGTTCCCTGTTATTGAGGAAACGGATTGCATATTTTGTTATATGAATGTAATATGTTAATCCATCACTCCAACTTAATCATCAACTTTTTAAGTACTAGTATAATTTCATGTGGAGGGCTACAAAGTAGTTTAAGAATAGACTTTATTAATGAAACAGCTGAAAAAGAAATGTGCGCCTTAGGGCTATTTGGAAAGACTTGAATAGGATCATGGATGACATTATCTTATTAGTCAGCTACAGTAAGTTTATGTCATATTGAAGGAATAAAATTCGTTAAAGATGTTTTAAAACATCTTTATCACGTAAAAGACAATCCTATATTATTATTTAGCACTAAATAGTTGTTCTGAAATTTAATTGAAAACGATAAGATCTTTATAGAAATAGCTTCGGTGTGCCCTAAAGACAAAGAAGTTGAACAAATAATTGTATCCTGTTTATCAGTTATTATCTTTTTTTTAGAAAAACAGAATAAATAATATTTAAATTTAGAACTATTAGAACAACTTATAAATGAGACGCAGACGGCCAGGCTTCATGATATTGATGCAGAAGAAGTCATGGTATTGTTTACTGCTGCTAAACATCGTGCTCCTAACTATAGTTTATATCTTTTGTCATCAAAATTAGGACATTAAAAGCTAATGTAAGTGATTACATTGACCAAGTGGATGAGAAAATGAGAGTTTTCTACTGGACAATAAAAGAAGCCAGAAAAAAGAAAGGGTTAAATAAAAAATATATTTATGAATTAAAACTTGAAATGATTGGTCGTAGCATGTTAAAGAAGCAAAAAAAGAGGATAAAAGTAGAAAAGCATAGGTCATTCAAATTCAGAACTACAGTTTGTCAGACATATCAACAAAATTTCAAAAACTAGATTCTAAGCAATTATCAGACCTCTCCGATATACTATCAGATACAGTAGTTGGTAGAAACATTTGCCGTTTATGGTTTAATTCACAAATGCAAGAAGAAATTCTTTATGTTGGTAAACTTGAAAAAATAAACGTAAAATTGGGTAAGCAAGTTTATGTTTTAGCATACTGGAAAGAAAATGAATGCTATGATAATGATGCAGTGGATTGTGACATTTAAAAAGACAAACTCGCTGCTGATGTAATCTATGGAGACCTTATGTTATTCTAAAAACTAAGCGTTGGTTAATATTTAAAAAAGAGTAATTTCATAACCACATATCTTTTAAAAACATTATGCGGCTTTGAAGTTTTTGTAGTTTTAACTTTTATGAAATAAATGATACAACAATCAGTTTGTGTAGACACCTTGATTTTTTCTTTTACTGCATTTCTTTTATTACATATTTTATTTTACCTAAAAACATAAACTTTTGAGAATTATTTACTTGCACCACCAACCTTAACTACCTATTACACACCAACTCCCTCCTCCACCTATATACACACCTAAATATACCTAATTATATTTGCTACACAAAAAAAAGTGATTCCTTCTTTAACTTTTTGTTGATCACTATTTTATCAACAAATAAATTGTGAATCCCATTGACTTATGATTTTAATTACAAAAACTTATTATTTTTTGTGTGGGTGACAGTGTAAGAAGCACTAACCCCCTTCCCTCTCTGCACCAGATCATTGGTATTGCCTTTAACTACTTACAACATGTTTCTTCTTTTTTTTAGCTTTTAACTGATACCGAATTCGAATAAATTGGATCAGTTTTACGGAAGTTTTGATTAATTTAAGTTGATGATTACAAATTGCGGTCACAATATTATTTAACTTTCCCAATAAAAAAGTTTATGGCTTAAAACACCCATAACTTTCTAAAATGAATCATCAAAAAATAAAAAATTTGGTATTATTATTTTAGTTATTAAAAACTACATCTAATCATTTTTTGAATGTAATACCACTGTGTTTTGATATTTTTTTTACCACATACCTTATATATATATATATACATATATATATATATATATATATATATATATATATATATATATATATATATATATATATATATATATATATATATAAATATATATATATATATATATATATATATACATATATATATATATATATATATATATATATATAATACATATATATATATATATATATATATATATATATATATATATATATATATATATATATATATATATATATATATATATATATATATATATATATATATATATATATATATTATATATATATATTTATATATATATATAATTTTATATAATATATATAAATATATATATAAATATATAAATATATATATATATATATATATATATATATATATATATATATATATATATATATATATATATATATATATATATATATATATATATATATATATATATGTTCATTTCATTTATATATAATTATAAAAATTAGTAAGAAATTTAGTAAGAACGTATGAATGTATAATTTAAAAAACTTTCTTTACAGTCGTAAAAGATCGTTGAAAAACTGGAAAATAAAGTTGCACATGCGCAGTTCGCCGTTTTTAGATTTGAAAAAAATTTTTTTAAAGGTTTTTTTAAGTTCCCGTGAGATATTTAAACAATTGATAAATAATTCCTTTTAAAACTTTTTTTGAAAGTTTCTTAAAAGTTTTACTTTCACAAACGTCACTTAAGCGACCAATACACCTTTGCGAAACGTTTGAAAAAAGTACTTGTGCCCACTGGGTGGGATGCTTTAATATAAAATGTAATAAACAGGGATATACTTCTGAATAAAGTTTTTGTAATAATAAGAAAAAAAAAATTAAGTTCATAAGGTTTTAATATTAGCTCTAGTTATGTTTTTTCCACTGATATCTATGATTAAGTTATTATAGAGATCAGTGGTTTTTTCCCATAATTTTTTTGCAAATATTTTCCCTATGTAATTTACCTTTATAAATGTCATGCTTACCTTTTCGTATGCAATTTATTGTTTTATATACAATTTAAGCATAGAATCTTTTAAGATACGTCAAAAACTCAATATAAAGAGGCTAAGTATAAGTATAGAAATTTTGCTGTTTTGATTTAGCAATTAATATTTAGTAACTTTTCATACTACCCGGTCAATTTATTAACTGCCTTAAAAAAACAAGATAATATTTTTGTTAACTAATATTAATTTATTGAAATGATACTAACATCATTAATTTACACGCTATTGGTGAGTAAATTTTATTTACTTTTATTGCATTTTCCTTCAAAATGTTTAAGTAAAAAAAAAAAAAAGAAGCTACTTCTCTTTTTTTTACATTTATAAAAGTTGTTTTAATTGTTTTTCAAAATCTGAAATAAATTAAAATTATTAGTTACTATAGTAACTATTAGTAACTATAAGTTAGCAGTTTAAACTATAGAACAGAGAAATATTATCAAGAAAAATATTTCAAATTTTTCTTTTTGTTCATTTCATATTATTGCCGTATCAAAAGTAAGCAAAGTATTTATTTGTGTGACAGTGGCGCAGTGTTTAGAGTGCTTTCTTTATAAGCAGGAGATCCTGGTTTGAAACGAGCTCTGAATCTATTGTCGCGTCACGGTAAGGGATTGTCCATAAAGTCTATACGCTCTGCGGGGAAGAGAGGGCCTTTAAATAGCGTATTTGAGATCAGATGGCAGTGGGTCAATTGTAAAATAAAGGAGACACAAAATTAAAAAAAATAAATAAATTTTTAGATAAATAGGTTAAAGGCATAGGTACTTTTATGGAGGTGGCGGGTACATAAAAAAGCGTATTTCAAAATGCGGGGTATGGAAGAAGGGGGTGGGGGAGACATTCACAAAAACATAGCATACGTATTTTACGGACGACCCCTTAGGAAGGAGACGTGAACTTCCTGGTAAAATGCACTTCCACGGTGCTTTGTGACAAGACCGTTAGGACTTCTTGGCGCACTTAAAAAAAAAAAAAAAAATGATCAAAATTAATCTTCGTCTTATTAAGAGTCACCAAAAAAATTATAATAAAAAAAATATATATTAATTTTTGAATATTGCCAAATTTTTTTTTTTTAAAGTTAGTCATTTATGGATAAAAGTGTTTAATTACAATTTTTATTACTTTTATATCGTTGTTATTGTTATGATTAGATAAAAAGTCTTTATTCTGTTTAGTGTTGTTACGACTTTTAAACAATTCCATTGCCAACAAAATCAACTAATTTATTTTCTAATGTCGACTAAATTTGCCTTATATATTTTTGAAATCGACTAAGTTGACTAAAAGTCGATTTAGTCGATTTATAGGAAAAAGAAATCTTTTCGAAATCGTGACAAAAGCAATAAAGCAGTTTTTATCTTATCTTTTTTTTTAAATAATAATGAAAAAATACAAAATGAGAGCAGGCCCACTCTAACGACGGAATAATTTATTTATAAGCCCCAATGGTTCGTCTTAAATACTTGCTAAATATCAAAAAGTCTATACAATCATATTTGCAACGAAATTGCATAAACAACTTTAGATTTTAGAGCTGCACAATTTAATTTTGGCCAAGGGCCCTTAAAGTCAACTTGGAACAACCCTGTATGAATGTATTTTTGAAAATCACAATCATTAAATAAGAAAATAACAAAATATAAAAATTGATATAGTCTAAACCGAAAGTTACATTAGGTTTAAATATTGTTAACGCGCAATAACTTAGATATAACAACATAATAAACAAAAACTAGATAACATGTCAAAGTTGTAAGAGGACATACTATTGATTTTAATTGAACAAACAAAAATAATATAATGAATAATTAAAATTAAAGATTGAATAATTGAATCGAATAAATAGATATAAGGACGTTAAGATTAATAGTCACCTTAATCGACTTTTAGTATAAAATCCGTAGACGTTTAAATCGACTATTCGATTTTTCAAAATCGACTATTTTCAACTTTCGACTAGTCGACATTTAGTCGATATCGTCGAAATCAACATCAACTATGTAGTCAGTCTTTCATAATCCGCAAAGCTTCCATTGCAACAAAGTTATAAGGTTTACATATATTATTATTATATTACCTGAAACAGAGGATAAAATATGTTTCATCATTTGACTTTTTAAAAAATAGTTGTAAAATTAATTACTAGAATTGCATTATTTTTGAAGCAAATAACCCATTGAACATTCGATGTTTTAAAAACGTTTTGATGTCTAAATGTCTTTAATACGTCTTAAGGACGTCGTATGCTGAATAAGAATATTTTGAGAAGGTAATTGATAATTATCTGGTCAAAACTAGTTGTTTTATTTTTGTAAAATTAGTTGTTTTAATTTAATACTTATTTACTAAAATATCGAACATTTATGTACAATAACTATATTCTAATCGATTATACAGATTATTACTTAACGCAAACTTTTTTTGCAAAGCGTAAAAAGCTTCACAGGTTTCATATAATAAAGCAACTTTTAGAGAATTTTGTTTTTGAAGTGCAAACTTGTGATTGTGTTCCTCTAAACTTTATGACTTGAAAAGACATCACATTGGTTCAGGTTAATATAGATCCAAACAAAGTTTTTTATTACTTTCTGAGACTAATAAGTGCTTGGTTCGGCTGTTTAAGTTCGAATAGCTACTTAGTTATCAATCCTTTTAAACATACTTGATTATATTTGAGGTTGAAAAAATAATAAAAATAATCTTAATAAAAAAAGGAATATAACAAATTTTTAATTTAAATTTAATAAAATTTTTCGCAAAGTATTTTACTCTTTAAAATTTTTCATATGTAGTGCAGTTTCGCTGCACTTACGTAATTACCATTATGCATTGCAACAGCTTTTTTATAAAACCTGTAATACATTTCAAATATGTAAAGCAAAAGTTTCACCGAAAGTTCTGTGTATTAAATATAAACACATTCGTTAATTACTTCTATAAGTTGCCGATTAGGGCCGTTTTGGTATTTTGGTTGTTAAGTTCTAGCAATTTTGCAAGTATTACCTGCATAATATATTATCTGCTTTACATCAAAATTTAAAGAGTTAACAAATAAATACTTTGATTAAATAAGTTATATCAATATATTGAAAATGCTATTGATATTTCCGTTTTCCATGCTACTCGTAGGTTGCTTTACAAACTCCTATCATTTGTTAGTCTTATTTCGAAATGTTTAAATCAATTTTCAAGTAAATATTAAATTGACTATTAGGTTAATAAAAATTGTAACAAATTAATACTTATAAACTTATAGGTATTTATAAATAATGCAAAAAAGTAACCATAACTTTTTATACTATTTGAAAATAAAGTATTATGTTTACAGTTTATTTTTACTTTTAGGTTGGAATGGTAGAAGCAATACCATTATTCTCTCAAGAATGCCGCATCCGCATACATCAAGATCCTAAGCGTGTATTAAAAATAATACTTGAAAACTACTCTGTTTTTAATTCAACAATAGAACACGTTCCTAAAACTAATCATAAACACGATACACATACATTTACAAAAAAAATGCCAATTTGTGAAACAGAATTTGTTGAAGTACCCGATCTAGTTGGGAAAGTAACTATTCCCAAAAAAGTTATGGAAGTAACACTAGCAGACTCTTCGTTTGCAGATAAATGCAAAAAGGTAAAAAGAGAAATTTTATATATGGAGCAAGAAAAAAATTGCGACCAACATTTAGATGTTCACTTATTTGTTTTGAAGCTTCGAGAAGTTGTAGTTGCCTATGAACATATGAAGTAAGTAAGTTTAGATTAATATCTATGAAAAGCTCCTTCTGTTGACCTAAAATATGTTTATATAAATGTAATATATAATTCCTAAAATTTTTTTATATAAAAAGATATATATATATACTAGTAAATTGATACTTTTTTTTATTTAAGAATATATACAGTATTTATTAAAATAAACAAACATATAATTTAGTTGCAAATTTTATATTGTAAACAGTTTTTGTTTGAATATTTGTAATGTATTTTATTTGTATTTAGAAAATAAACTCTGTAAATTTTGTTTTTGAAAGTACTTTTGTTATCGAAATCGTATTATTGAGGACTATTTTCAGTTATTTAAGCAATCGAATTATATTCCATTTAATTGTGAATAGAATGCCATTCAAAATTTTCTTTATGGAAATTTTCTTTTGTAAAACAGTTACATAAATAAATACTTTTTATTTTGTTATTATTTATTTCATGGCCGACTACATAAGTTTCGAAGTGAAGAGGCACCATTGTGAATATCATGGCCGAAGACACGGAAGTGAAGGGGATAAGTGAAGGAGCACAATTGTCAATTTCAAAAAAAAAGCTTCTACATTCTCATTTCTTTTAAATTTTTTTTTTTAATCAAAAAGGTTTCGTATTATGTACGAAAGACTTTATAACTATTTAATGTTAAGCATTATGCTGCAGATTAAACAATTTCGTTTTAAGAAAAATATTTCAATTAATCATGCTGTAGTTGAACTGGTTATTTAGGTATCATGTGCATTTAATAGTGACTATTTAACATAAAAGTTTTTATTGATCTGTCAAAAGCCTTTGACACTAATACCCAAATTAAAAGACACTTATAAAAGATCTCGGAGTAAAAAATATAAACTTAATTTTGATTGAATATTACCTGGCGAACAGGTCATAACGCACTGTTTACAAAAAAAAATGAAAAAGAAAACATGTGCCTACTATAATTATAAAACAATGCCTACACACTTTAAATATCTACCTTAATTGATTTAATTTCCTCTTTGATTTTTTCACTTATTCCCTCACCACTAGTTCTCCCAGTTTCAACTATTGAAATCAGATGTTTCTTTACAACGGCTTCAAGCGTAACATAACGTAATACAATCGTAGTTTGCTCCCAGAGTGTATTATCATTGGTGCCATCAGCTGATGGTGAAAAGAATACTGAGATATTTACCTCTTGTGAAATACTCTTCTTGGCTATCTGTGTCATAGTATGAATAAGCTTGTTTTGTGTATAATTTGAAAGAGACGTAATTCTAGCACCCCTTCAAACAGATTGTTTTTGAATAGTGCGAACATTTGAAATTTTTTTAATCAGCACCTCATCATAATGAATGCGTAAATTTAACAACTTAAGAAACTTACCCGCGCCACATTGAAAGATTTCACTTTTTTCAGAGTCATTGTAAAAGTTGGCTTTCTCATTTCCATGTAAAGAAATACTCTCTGCGATCATATACCAAATAGCATCAATAACTCGTATTAGGTATTGATGCAGTTTCTCAGCTGTCGTACATTTTTTGTTCAGATGTCTAGCGGTTTCAATGTTTATTATTTTATCTAATGTGAAGTCTGAAAATGCATGGACCATAGCTTAGGCAGCATTTGAACGCTTTTTCTGTGTGCAATGCTTTGTTATGATGTGACTTAAGTTTGACCAATTATCAAACCCATCACGTAAAGAATTTGTCTCTGATCTTGACCCAAAGCATAAACAAACAATAGTAGCGAGTGAGATAGACCTTTTGATGACCTTTTCTGTACAGTTTCAATGTCATTAACTTTAACCGATTCAGTGTAATACTTAGATAACCTTAAATGTTTTGTTTGCTGATGTGGCGCGTATACATAAAATTGCTTTTTATCAAACGTCTTTGCATTTTTCATCTTTAGAAATTTAGCTGAATCATTTTCATTGACATTTACAAAGCTGTCTGATAGCTTTTGAGTAATCTTTTCTGTTAGAGTTAGGTCAGCCGCTGCAGTTACAGGCACTTCATAGTTACTCATTTTTACAGGCAATCTCTCAGTTTCTGTATGGTTTTAGTGTAAAAATGTGTCTGAACACTGTAGTTCTGCTCCTTTATCTGCTGCAAGTAGGACATCTTGATTATTGTCTGCTTCTTGTACAGATGATTGGTCACTAATCTCTGTTACAATAATAGGCTTACTTGTGATATTTATAATGAATATTGATATCAATTCAACAATCTCTGTTGCTAAAAGTGATGTCCCAGCTTTTCTCTGTATTTGTAGCATTTGCGCTGACGTGAAACCTGCCGTTAACTTTAATAGCTTTGGATAATCACCAATTGCTTTCAATTCATGTTGTCGTTTTTAATCATTTTTTATAGCACCAGATTTGTATTTTTTATGTTGATTCTTTCTTTTATTGTTCCTTCATTTCACCTGAAACATAAATAAATATAAAATTAAAACTAGTCCTCTGATAGAAGCCATGGCATTGGTTTCTTTCGTTTGAGTTATAACCTCTATCGGTACAAGGAATTTATACATAGTAGTACTATTTATAATTTCCATGGACCGATAGGTAGTTGACTAGAGCATATTGAGTAGTAGAGAATGAAAATAATAACAAAAACTCATTAAACACACAATATTAATTATTAAACATATACTAACCATGTTCATCAATGCAAAACAAATGAACTCGTGCATTTTATATATTCAATGTTTTGAACTTTTCAATAACAATTTTCTCTTGTTTCTGTTGGTGGGAGGGTTAATTTCAGATAAAGAGGAAACAATGTTTAATTGTTTGTCACTACAATGCTTGTTTTCGGTATTCTTTTTGTTTAGTAATACGTCTGCTTCTATCTCCGCTCGTTATTCAGCTGATTCAGTTGCTCTTGCTAGAAATTTCAGTTCTCTTTCTTGAGCAAGCCAAGCTAATCGATCATTTTTAGTTTCCAGCCTTCTTTTTTAAATTTTGCTTTCTTCTTTACATTTCTACGTTGATGTACTTTTTTTTACCTTGTTTACTTTAAAAACTTTAAATATTTATTTTAATTACTATTTATAAGTAAAGTTTTAAAGCATTACTAACTTTTTTACTGTATAAAATCTATTAATTTCAGGTCAACAACGTTTTTATTATTATTAATTAACATTGATTTTATTTAAGTACGCCAAATAAAGATTGTTATTTTTTGTTTGTTTAAGTTACTTCTCTTAAAGATTTCTTTTTTTTACGCTAAACTAAAGTTAAGCATAATACTTTTATTATTAACGCTGACCTAGTATTTGTTTTGCGCGGAAAACAAACAAATAAACAGTTAGCAGACGATCCCATGGCTCAAAAGGAGGTGAATAATTTCGTTTGCCGTAGAGTTTTTCCCATTGCTCAAAAGTAGATAGGCTTTTTTGTAACCGTTGAGTTTTTTACATAAAAGTAAGCAAAAATTGACACGTTGTTAAACTAAATATTAATATGGATATATATTCAGTTGTTTATGACGACGATTTAAGTCTGAACAGTTCTGAAGAAAGCTCTGAGGAAAGTGGAATTCTACGAGGTTATTTATTTCGTATGGATTAATTTGTTAAAGGTTGCGTCAATATTTGTAATTTGTGATTTAAATGCGTCACAATACAATAGTTTGTGAGGAACTCAAATACCTCAATTCAACGATAATAATTTGTGAGAAATTCAAATACCTCAATTCAACGATTATAATACATCGCAGCAAATTTACTCAATCATAAATAACTAAAATAAAAATATTGAAGTTTGAAAAGAAAAATTTGAAAACAACTCTAGATTAAAATTAAATTTTTACTTCAGAAATTGTTGAAGAGGATGGGAAATTTCCAGATATTGACTTTTTGGCAGTAAATTGCATTGGTTTACTTATTTAGTAAAATAGATAATGGTTTTTATCTATTTTACTAAATAAGTAAAAGAAAAAAAAGATTTCCTTTAATTTTAAAATCTTTTTAATGTGTTTACTATAAAAACATAAATTTTATTAAGGTTTACCTTTTTCTTTTTTTTCTATAATATGTTATACTGTCATCGTTGTGATTTCAGAATTGTTTTTAAAACTATTTGTAACCATTTGTTATAAGAGAAAAAACCAAACTTGTTTATTATTGTAAATCACACGAAAAGGCACTGCATTGTATAAAAAAAATATGAATTAAGAACAACAACACAACTTGTAGTGAATTATGCTAATAAAAAATTTGGTAACACAGGTTAGCTGATTGCCAAGTATTCTTACTTTTTGAATTTTTGCAGGATTTTCTAATAAATTTTTTGCATTAAGTTGCTAACGCAATATTTCTTAAATCAGGGTGGCCACTGCTCTTCTAAAATCCTCTAAAGTCCTTTTTTTTCAAAATCAACTAAAATCCTCTATTATCCTCTAAAAAGTTAAAAACGTGATAAATCTCCTCTTTAACCCCTCTTTTTTGTTTTTTCATTTCTTGATGTCTGAAATGAGGATTGGGGTGTAAAAAATCTTTAAAAACTTTTAGCAAATCAATGTTATCTAACATAAAAAATTTCGTTGTCAACCCCTGTCCATATATATATATATATATATATATATATATATATATATATATATATATATATATATATATATATATATATATATATATATATATATATATATATATATATATATATATATATATATATATGGATATATCTTCGAAAATAATTTCAAGTGCCTATAGGCACTTGATATTAATTTGACATTTATTTCAAGCGCGTCATTATGCATTGTGCATTCAAGTGAGTCGGTATACATTGAATTAAAAAATAAAAACACAAAAAACATAATTGTAAACGTGACATATAGACCACCATCAGGTAATTTTAAAAAGTTTAAAACTCATTATAAATCATTCATAACAACTATCAATAAAACCCGACATCATGTGTTTTAGGCTGGGGATCAAAACATTGACCTAAACAAACATGCTTCAAATAATTATGTAAAAACATATATTAACGCACTTCTTCAAAATAACTTAATTCCAACAATAAACAAGCCAACTAGAGTGACGAACAACTCTTCTACAATTCTTAATAATTTAATCTTCTTGATTACTAATAACTTTCATTATAACCGTTTTAACACTGGTATAATCAAAACTTGCTTATCAGATTATTTCCCAACATTCTAAGTTACTAATACGAAAATAAATAAGAACATTCCTTCTAAAACAACCGTATTTAGGCGACAGATCAATGAAAACTCTGTAGAACAATTTCAAAACCTTTTAAGAAACAACGTTCATTGGAATCTGGTATTGCAATCAAATGATGCTAACAACTCCTATGATCTGTTTCAAAAGTCAATTCTGCAAGCAATATGAAACAGCGTTTCCTGAAAAAAAAATTATTGTGAACACAAAAGCAGTTATGACTCCATGAATGTCTAATGGCTTACTAAAATCCTCAAAAAGAAAACAAAAACTATATGATAAATACTTGAAAAAAAAACTTATAAAAACGAAATGACATGAAAAACTACAAATTTTTATTTGAAAAAATAAAAAAGAAACTCTAAAAAGCTTTTTAATGCTAAGCTATTAAACAAAGCAAGTGGAAACACCAAAAAAACTTGAAATAAAATTAAAGAAGTAATTTGCAAAAATAATTATGCGAAAAACACTCTGCCAAAAAAAAAAACAGTTGGTGAAAAAAATATTTATGATAAATCATTTATTGCTGAAAAAATAAACAGTTTTTATCATTAATGCTGCTCAAAATTTGGCATTAAAAATTCCTCTGAATTCAACTTCATTTCAGTCTTATTTAAAAGATTACGATAAAGTTATGGATGAACCTAATCTTAAAATAATTGAATTGCGATTCGCCTTTTGAAATTTTAAAGCTAACAAAAGTGCTGGATTTGATAAAATTAACGTTAATGTTGTAAAATCTGTTTATCATATAATATTATATCATATAATATATCATATAAACCTCTTTTATCATATAATATATCATATAAACCTGTTTTGTTTCACATCTTCAATCTTTCTGTTAAAACAGGTATTGTCCCGGAAAATTATAACTGCACGAATCACACCGGTTTTTAAGACTTTATTATTTCTAATTATAGACCTGACTTTATTATTTCTAATTATAGATATACATTACCGTGTTTTGAGAAACACGGTAATATATATCTATATCACCGTGTTTCTCAAAATTGCTTGAATAAATAATGTACAACATGCTATTTAATTATTCATCAGAAATCGATAAGTTGTATTCAAAACAGTTTGGTTTCAAAAAAATGTTCCACTGAACATGCAGTGGTTGAAATAGTCAATCAAATAACAAGCGCATTATGTACTGACTACTTTATATTAGGAGTTTTCATTGAGCTGTCTAAGGCTTTTGATACTGTAAACCATAACATACTAATAAAAAAACTTAAATATTATGAAGTAAAAAATAATAACTTTTTTTGTTTCAAATGTTATTTGACCAATAGAAAGCAATTCATTCAATATGAGAAAAAACAAACAATTCCATATGCTGTAACTTGTGGTGTTCCCACAAGTTACAATAAAATGTCTCAAAATGTAGATGAAACCATATTTATTTTATTTCATAAAGTAAATAATCAGAAAATATTCCCAATAAACTGCCAAATCTAATAATCAATAACGCTAATATTAAAAGATAAACTTCATATAACTTT
Organism: Hydra vulgaris; assembly: GCF_038396675.1. Taxonomy (NCBI): domain Eukaryota; kingdom Metazoa; phylum Cnidaria; class Hydrozoa; order Anthoathecata; family Hydridae; genus Hydra; species Hydra vulgaris. Next base: position 33,700,220 of record NC_088926.1, read on the forward strand.
TTGAACGTAATATTAGATGAACATTTACGTTGGAGTGATCATATAAAAAGCACTGAGAAAAAATTATCAAAAAATATTGCCATGATATCTAGGGCTAAATCATTTCTAAATAATAAATCTTTAAAAAGTTTATATTTTTCTTTCTTTCATTGTTATTTGGTTTATTGTAATATTGCATGGGCAAATACAAATCACGCAAAATTAAAAAAATTGTACAGTAAACAAAAACATGCGTGCAGAATATTATTTGGAGCTGATAAAATTGTACCATGCGAGCCTCTTCTGGGTATACTAGGCGCATTAAACGTTTATAAAATCAACTTACGCCAAGTTTTAATGTTCATGTATAAAATAAAGATTGGAGTATCTCCTAAAATATTTCAGTCCTATTTTGAAAAAGTAGTGTATAAATACCCGACAAAATCTTCAGATAGTAACTATATTGTCCCTAAAAATAATTCAAAACAAATTACATATTCAATTCAATACCGTGGACCTTATTTGTGGAAAAAGGTTCCTAATATTGCAAATGCGAAAAAAGTTAGTATACAACAGTTTAAAAATGAATTGAAACAGGTGTTATGACTTACGGATTTTAGCATATCCAATTTTAAATGCTTCTTTTAAACTAAAATTTAATTATATAAAATATGTCTCAGAATTTATCAACTTTCGTTTTTTTTTTAATAATTCAGTTATGGTGTTTCCTCTAATCTTAAAAGCTATTGTTGAAATCTAATCTAAGTTCTCGAATTATATTTTTTTTTTTTTAATTTTAATTAATTGTTATTCATTTTACTTTTATTCAATTGGTTTTAAAATATACATAAATATTACAGTTTTTGTAAATTAAGTACTCTTTATTTATAAACTTTGGCATACATATAATTCTGACATATATAAAATTCGCCGAATGGTCACACACGAGCAGTGAACGCCTGAGGGAAGAAATGAAATACATTAGAATAAAGGAGAATTATTTTTCAAACAAAGCATATTTTGACAGTTGTCAAGACAAAAATAAAGATTAATAGAGGAATATTTAAAATAAGACAGACAATGCACCTAAACAGTACTAACAATAATAATAATCAAAAAAATAAGTCGTTATATAAATACTAATATGAACTAAGATAAACAAAAAAATATATCACCAAACAAAAAATAAATAAAACAAAAAATACATTAAAAAATAAAAAGTATGCATACAACAATGAAAGGCCTCAGAATGGAAAAAAAACATTAATGTTTTTTTTTCCATTCTGTGTAAACATAATTTGTGTTGTGATTAAGTAATAAACATCTCCTCAGAGCCGCGTCTATTATTACTGGCGTTTCGATGAGGATCAGCACTTATAACTAGTTTATCCCGTCAGACAAACATCATCGCCACTAATGCTTTACCCCGCGACTTACGCCTATTCCATACTGCAGTAAAAAAGGATTCACTACAAATAGCCAAAACCCAACCATACCCAAATTTGTAAAGCACTAATATTTTTTTAATGATATGAAAAGTGTTAATCTACTGCACAATATAAGTAAAAATAATTAAATAAATCACTTACCATACCAACGGTAGAAAAAACTACGCACAATAAATTAAAATTCAAATAAAAACGCCAGAAACAAAACTAAAAACAACTAAAGTGTGTAAACAGAAAATGCTAATAAATTTTCCCTAAGACCATTCAAACCACATAGGTACTTCCAGCACAAATAAACCAAAAACAATCAAATGGCAATATACCCTATTAAAAACCCTTTTAAAATAAAATAAAACATAATAGAGTATTCAAAAAACTCTAACGTTGTCATAGATACTTCATTCGAATTTTGTTAACCAATCTAAAGTGTAAGAAAATGAAACAACCCGCGCAACTTAAAATCATAACTAAAAATCAAGTATATTAGAAAGTAGAAAAAAACATATATATATCGCCTGCAAAAATGTAATGATTTAAACATGTAGTGAAGGTTATAAGAAATTCTCTGAATAAAAATAAAAGACGAAAATTGTGCCTGTGAAAATTAAATTAAAGCCGAGTGATGAACGTACGATAATATAGCACAAAAGCTCCTTGATAACAGCAACAACATGAAAATCAGCGGATAAATTATAAACCGAAGAACATTGTAATAAGATCAACTAAATACTAAAATAAGACCAGATAAATTGTGGATAAAGTGGTTAAAAAATTATTTTGGGTGATAAAGCAATGATATTAGTCGTCATATAAAAACGATGTAAGAGGCGGGAAAAATATTGTTTAAGAAGTAAAGTCTTCGCTACGGTCCAAATTAAAGGTAACTTTGAGACCATATCTAAATCGAAGTTTCCGAAAAAGTAAAGCTTTCTCTACGGTCCGAATTAAACGTAATTTTTAGACCATAACAAAAAACAAAAAGACGTCCCATCAACAAAACAAAAATGTCGAAAGCCGCTAGTCAAAAAGATACGCTCTTATATATATTTATATGAATTCTAAAATGATAACCACATATACAAAACATACAAAACGGCATTTAACATTCCAACCACATACTATATATTAAATGAAAATATAACCTAAATAAGAATGAGTTCAAACAGATAGTTTATCATATAAAAGAACAAAAAGCATGCAAAAGATGTAAAAAGGCTATACGTGCATAAGGGTGTATAGGTGTAATGTGTAAGTCCGTGCTGTTTATGTCGTTCAGTAGAATCTTGTGTTGTTAGTAACTAGCGTAAAAGATTTATCTCTTAACTACACCAAGCCAGCCCAGTCATAGCCCAGAAAACCATGATGGATTAAACACCTATGCATGGATTTAAAACTGACTTATGACTAGAAAACTAGCCCATGCGTCTTCCTCTAATCTTAAAAGCTATTGTTGAAATCTAATCTAAGTTCTCGAATATTTTTTTTTTTTAAATTTTAATTAATTGTTATTTATTTTACTTTTCTTCAATTGGTTTTGAAATATACATAAATATTACAGTTTTTGTAAATTAAGTACTCTTTTATTTTTAATTTTCCGTTCATAATTTGCATATTACTTTATTACAAATTGGTATATATTTTATTTTCATATTTTTCAATAAATGCTTTGTATAATATACGTATAAAGTCTGGCTCTTGTAAATACGTGCTCTTTAATTAATTTACTTTTTGTTTTTGTTTTTTACTTTTTTTTCAGTTTTTCTTGAGTACTTGATTATTACTCTTAACATAAATATTGTTCTTGAAGTGTTTCTTAAACTAATTGTTATTTATTTTTACAATTATAATTTTCAATAGTTTGTAAAGTATAAATATATTATACGGTTATTGTAAATTCGTCCGATTGGGGCTCGGTCATAAGATAAAATAACGTTTTCTACTTGCCCCGCCTGTGTTTTTATTTATAAACTTTTAAATTATAAAAGTTATTAAACAGCGAAATAAACAAACAAACAAACAAACAAAAAAAAATCAAAAAAAAAGAGGACCTATATGCACTTGAAATTAATTTGACATTAATTTCAAGTGGCTATTTAACTTAACTCAAGATGATCCTAAAGTTTAACTTTAACTTAGATGATCCTAAAGTTTACTAGTTGTTGCATTTAGTAAATGCAACAACAAGTAAACTTCAAGATCGTCTTTTCAAACCTTTGTGTTAGGTACGTGAATAAAGAACTTAAACTGCTTGAATACTATTTTGTTATACCATTGGAAAGAAAATCAATACAGTCATTTAAAGGTGAAAAAATTAATAAAATCGAACCATTCGTTCAAAAGTTATGGCAACATAAGAATATATTTTTTGATATAAGGATTTATTAAAAAAAATGTGATCAAAATTTTAATCAATTTAGTTGTCACAACTTTATCAATTATTGTTAAAATACAAATATATTGATATCAAAAGATAGGTGTAGGAGTGGGCTACAAATTTATTTTAAACTCTATCCACCGAGCGTTAGAGTGAACTGATAGGGGCACTAAATCACCATTTTTTTTCTGAAAAAAGTGTTTCTGAAGAGAATTTAATACAAAAAATGATTATAATTTTATAGCAGACTATTAATCTATATGAGAGGTATATGTTAGAGTTAGACGTGGGTTTGGTGGTGATGACTTAACACACCCTAGTATCAAAAATTCTTTGTTTTTACACATATTATACACATATTTTTATCATTACTAACATAGGTAAAGTTAGAACACAATAAAAAAATTATGTTACTCTAGTTGTTACATATACAAAAGGTTTTTAAATTGATTTATGGGAGGGGTGTGTTACGCCCACACTCCTCCCCCCTAATATAAAACTTTTTTTTTTAAATTCAGCTAAAAAAGTTTTTAATTACTGTATGATAAATTATTAAAACAAAACTTAATTTCAAATTTTTCTCCTGGTAATTACAGGTTTTTTCAAAGGGGATAACTACTGACAAAACTTCTTTACTATCGAGGTATTCTATGAGAAAGTGGGACAGGCATGTAACCCACCATCTCAGATTTTCTTCATACTTTGTAGAAATACTAACTTATATAACATAGACTACCTTGCAAAATTTTAGCACTGATATCAAATATGCTTTGTAGATATTGTTACTTTAAAATCAGCTATTTTTAGCAATTTTTTATGTTCGGCTGCCATTTTGATTTTACTATAGTTTTTGTTTTACAAGATGCTGTTCAACTAAACATGTAATTTAGCTGAAAATTAGCACCAGTATGGTTTTTAGGACGTGGAATTAGAATATGATATTTGTTTTCAATGAAAATAGTTAAAACTATATCAATTTTGGGATTGTACTTCACCTAAAGACAAGTTTGAAATTTTAACAATGGCAAAAAGGAGGCCTGGTAAGCATGGTAGCATTGATTTTTTGAGAATTTTTTTTTGTTTTTAATAAAATAGATATATTAAAGAGTGTTTTGGTACAAAACTAAAAGGTTGTTTTTTTGAAATATTTTGTAAAAATATAGGAGTGTTATGTTATTAATATGTGTAAAAATAGAGGAGTGTTATGTTCCTGATTTTTAAAAAAATTAATTGACATTGACAATTTTCATTAGCCATCAAATAGTATATAAAAGAAAACCTTTTAACCTATTATTTTAACCTATTATTTCAAGAAACTTTAATTCAAATAAATATTTCTTTTTTAAATAAACTTATGCTTTCTAATTAATGACATATTATGCCATCTTTCACTAAAACAGACGAAACACTCAATATTAAAACGCTAAGACTTGGTATTAGTCTGATATTTTACCAATTGTTGTTTGTTCTCTGTAGCTAATCATTAAATTATAAAAAAATTTATGAAATCAAAGTTAAAAAAAAAAAAATACATTATATATGTAAAAATACTAATGATAAAAGTTTTTTCCTTTTTTAATAAATGTATATATTTTCTTTTTTAATAATATATGTATATATGTCAGTGTATTTTGTGTTTGTTTATAGCTAAATTAACAATTAAAAAAAATAAAATGAACAAGATTTTTTGTGTACAGTTGGTATTTAATCAAATGATCAATGTCATAAAATGCTGTACATTAAATCAATTGGATTGAAAGATTTATCAAGCTATTCAGAGAGAGGTAGAATTTTATTATTACGGACATCTGGGCTATCAATATAAAACGTTAATGTTAAAATCTGTTTTCATCATGAGCAAACATTACTTAATCAGTCTGCTAACTCCCAAAAAAATTGCATCAACCCATTTAAAAAGCATAAAACTAATATAAAAGGTAAACTTAAATGTTTTTAACTTATTGTGCTGTCTTTTTACAAAAAGTGCATCTAGTACACTTTCAATTAGTTTGAAAAATTTTAATTTTTTTATTTTATTTCCAACATTTTTATATTATCTAAACTATTATTTCCTAGATTTTGCGAATTTTATTCATTTATAATATATTTATAGGTGATTTGCGAGAAATAGACATTTAACTGGCAAAAGATATGTGTTCAGTTGGTATTGAAATAACACCTGGTTTTAAAATGCGTCCTTCATATCGAAAAGAAGTGGTAAGAAAAATAGATGATCGGTCTACTTTACCGGACCACAATGGTGAAAATGATTTTCCGGAATAAACATTTTTTTGATGAAGATGTAGAAATTGCACAAGAAAAAGATTTTCTGATAAATTAGATGTATCACCAGTAAAATTTCATGGGGTTCCACTACATGCTAAAATTTCTCTAGGGAAAAGAAAAATAATGCATGCTACTTATGTTTTGTCAAAAAAAGCTATCAGTTATCCTCAATGTTAACGCAACAGACATGAAAAATGATGTTACTGAGGAGCCCAAAGTTTGAACATCAGGAGAAAACTAAAGATCTAGCTAAATTGATACTTTCAATGCAATAAAAGCTGAAAACAGCGAACAGAAAAGAAAAGATTTAGATTTTAACATTGGTTCCAGATTTATGGTCATGAAGGAAAGAAGCTGAAGGATTTAATATATTAAAGTCAAACATAACTAAACCAAGTAAACTTAAAATTAAAAAAAGGAATATTATCACTTCCAGAAAAAACAAGCATTGTTAGAATTGAATTAGATATTATTGGTAAGGTGGAAAGCTTCTATTGTAATGATCAGTTTAGTTGCCAGGTATAAAAGATTTTGTAAGTGTATCCAAAAATAAACATGTATCAAAGCGATTACTTCTTCGCAATTTAAAGGAATTATTTATTGAATTCAAACTAGAGCACTCTCAATCCACAATAGGATTTTCTAAATTTGCTCAGTTAAAGCCAAAATGGTGTAATTATGCTGGTCAAAAAGGAACCCATGCTGTTTGTGAATGTGCAATACACCAAAACCTAAAGCTTATGCTTAGTGCAGTTAAACTGGTGAAGAATTACCACGAACTTTTTGAGAAGATTGTTTGTAGCAGAGAGTCAGGGGAATGCATGGTCCATAGATGTAATTGTTGTCCTGGAAGTCAAAATATTATAATTTATATAAATGCAAGTCTATTGCAGTTATATAATTTATAATATTTTGTCATTCTCTTCAAATGAAGAATCATTTGAAGAGAATGACAAAGTGGATGAAGATAAAATAATTGAATACAAACAGTGGAGTACAACAGATAGAGCAGAGCTTCAAAGTTACACACCTACAATAAGGAAGTTCATAGAAAGTTTTAGTGAAAAACTTGATAGCGTTTTTTCATCTTACATTTGATCACATAACACTTTTTTTAGTCCATTATGGGCACGTTTGAGAAAGCGCTAAAGCTCAACAAAATTAATTTTTAATTCCATTGTTTCTTCATATTTAGAAGAACAAAATATAAATGGTAATTTTATTTACGGAAATATTACATGTAAATCTGTCTACAAAATTGCAAATTTAAATGATTTTTTCCAAATGTGTATTACGGTAACTTTTCAGAAATTTTTTAAATTTTTGAAAGAAGCACCACATATAAGTTGCATTAAACAATAAAACGTCATGCAAACTTATAAAAAAAAGTTCTTATTAAATTATTATTTAAAAAAAAAATATTTATTCATTGTTTTTCTAGGTGGTCTTGCTTTTTCCTTTATACTTGTTTTTGTAGTTGTTCAAGAATAAAAGCAAATCTGTCTCTTTTCTTCATTTATGACAATATCAATGGTGTCATTTATAAACTTGACAGTTTTTTTTTTAATAAACCTTTTTCTTTAAGTGCTTAAAGCTGGATTCAAAACACGGATCTCTTGCATCTGACGCTAGCGCGCTACTACTTTGCCACGGCTGAAGTTCTTTTAGAGCATTGAGTAACAACCACAAGATGATAAACAGCATCCTGAAATTATAAGTAGAAATCCTGGACCTGCAGTATTTGAAGGCATAGGGAAGAGGTTTAACCATTGATAGCCACTTTTACTTTGGCCTATCATAAGGAACTAGAGCCACAAGTTTTCTATAGCCAATTGAACTAAGCTTTACGGTTTCGTCCACAGAAATCAAAAGATTTAAGGACATCTATGTTTGCTCTCATTTATGTTGAAAATATTCGCCTATAGCTTTTGAAAACCTCTTTCTTCACAACTTTTAATTTTAAACCTGACTTTAATTCTTATACCTATTCTTTTGCTAAATAGCGCTCAATGAAACAAAACATTTTACTATCATGGTTTTGAAGCTTGGAGCCTTGGTCTTGATTCATAATATTTTAGTCTTAGTCTTGGTCTTGGCCTTTACTCTCTCTACGTTTCCGAATATTATTATACTATGATGCATTATAAAATGCATATATTTTTCTTATTCTGTTAAATGGGTACTCTTGACTCATTGTATTAAGAACTCGAGAGTACCCATTTAACAAAATAATAATCAATTTAACCTGGGTATTTTTGTATTCATTGTAACAATAATAATGCCAAAATCCTCAATGAAACAAAAAACGTTTTTTGTTTAGAAAAGATCTTAGCTGCTTTATTAGTTGCTAAGATTGTTTTTTTCATAATGGAATCCTTTTATACTATATTTACGCATTTCATATTTTTTAAGTTGATGCTTACCCGACATGGAGCAATAGGGGTTTGTTCAGCTTTGAGAAACCAGTAGTTTAGAAAGAAGCCACAAAAGTTGCCGCTTCAGTAGTTTCATATATTAATTGTTTTGTAAGAAGGAGCTTACTTTAGGTATTAGATACCAAAAAAGATATAAATTTTTACTCTTGTACCCCATTCACTACATGGTTCTCTTCATCAAGAACATTTCATACTTGTTTTAAATCAAGATCATTCTTTGCTGTTCACACATGGTTTGATCCTTGTCTTATTTTGAAAATGTACAATATTGTGCTATAGCTCTAGCTGATAAAAATTGTGAATAAAGAATATTATTCAGCCTAAGTGAGTGCTAACATTAGGGTCCTCAATGCTTTGGCTTTCACAGAAAGTTTGTGGCTTGTGTTTCTTATGATAAATTGAAGTAAAGGTTACTGCCAATGGATGAACTTCCCTCCCTTCGAATAATACACATTCAATGAATTCTACCAAAACTTTCCGGATGCTGTTTTTCATCTTGCTATTGTTTATGATCGCTCTGAAAGAACTGTCAAGCTTTTAAGGGACAACATTAAAATTGATAGAAACAAAGAGATGAGGCAGATTTATGAATTTTAAGATAATTTTAAATAGCCTTTTATAAACTTTTATAAAGGAATATGTGAAATACGATTTAAATGGTAGCATCAAAGTAAAAAGAAAAAGCAGAAAAAAGGAATGAATTTACAATATTGATTTTTTTAAATACAAATAAAAATACAAAGTGAATTTAAAAATACAAAATAAATATAAATATAGAAAAGAAATACAAAAATACAAAAAAGATATAAAAATACAAAATAAATATAAAATATAGAGTGTTTACAATATAAGATATATTAAAAATCCATGAATATATATGTTTTTACAAATATTGTTATGTATAATATATATATATGTTTTTGTAAATATTGCTAACATTAATAAATAAAAAATATATAGTTTTAACTGTACAAATGATTTTATACAGATATAAATGGTATTAAAATTAAATAAACATCCCCATGGTCTACAAGAATCCTTTTAGTTAGTATAAGTTGAAATTCATTTTAATTATATGTTCGTAAGCTACTACTATTTCTAAAAAAAATCCTTGAGAGCTACGGTGAACTGCGATTCGTGTTTGACAGATAAGTTGATAAGCTGGCTTATTCTTTGATGTTTGTTGTTTATTTTAATAAAAATGTAAGAGAGAGAAGAAATTTTCTTATCAAAAACTTAATCACTTTTAGTAATTTAGTTGACTAAATAAGTTAGTCACTGGGCCATAGCGCAAGTGAGTACAATGAGATGTCTAAAATCTTCTATTAAGTTACTTTACAACTTTTTAGCATCTAATAAATTGTAAAAATGTGAAGAGCTCTACAAAAATAATTGGCCTCTTTTGAAAAAAAAGAGTTGTTACTTTTTAAAAAAAATTAATAAATAGTTATTAAAAATAATAATAATGATGAACCTTGTAAGGTTTTATTCTCCGTAAAAGAAAAGTAAACTTTTCTAAGTCTATTGCAACATGCAAAATATTATGGTAAACAGTAGTTATATTTGAGTTGACTATTATTTAAACTTTGTCTCCATTTTTTTTTGACTAATAATTTAGTAAAACTTTACTAAGAAACTATTTACAGATAATAGAGACTAAAAAATTTGCGTAAGGTTAGTTAAACTGTTTCATATGATTTCATTAATAATGTGTTTTCAACAGGGGCGACAGCTCATTGCTTTAACGAAAAAAGTTTGCTATGGTTACGGTAATTTTAAACAGGGGGTACATTTATCAAAAGCTTTGACAGCTTTGATTATTGCATTTTGTTAGAAAAATTGAAGCCTTTTGAGAACTTAAAAAGGTCTACTATTAAATTTAAAGTTACCTCACTAATAGAAAACAATATGTTCTAAGGAAGGAATGCTTAAAATCCAGTGCGGTGTACCACAAGGATCAATATTTGGACCTCTTTTACACTTAGTTAACAAAAATGACTTAAGTAAACTTAAACCTAATTATATTTGCAGAACTACAAAACCTATAAAATAGAAAACTTAAAATAAAAAACTTTATTTTTCAACAATAGTACTAAACACTTTTATGAAGACATGAATTTCAAATAAAGGAAAGCGATTAGTCTATGGCTTATTAAGCTTTACAAAAACAAATTAGGGGAAGGCAGGGAAAGATGCCAAATGTTTTGAAAGCCCTAAGTTATTAATTAAAATGAAAAGTTCATAAATATGTTGTCTGATCACGTGACCAGGGCAAGATGACTAATTATGCAATTTCTGACTCCAATTTTATAAAAATTTAAAAACTATTAACTAATCTGACTAAATAAACACAAAATAAACACGCTTTGCACAAAAATATTCCTAAAAAGGTTACACTCAAAGAACACCATTCATTATGAATAACCGAAAACAAGGTATATACCTTGCTTTTGGTTAAAAATATGTATATACTTTTTTTTAAGCGCAAAAAGTGAACTTGTGCGTAAAAAATTGCGTTAATAATATTTAAAAAAACCAATAGAGGCTTTAAAACACAAGATATAAATACAGTTTCAATTTCAAAACCTAATCTAAATAATAAACATAAACTAAACACAATTAAAAAGCTGGATTTGAACACGGACGCAAAAGAACGTCTTTCTTGCGTTTAAACGTTTTGTAAATTTACAAAATAACTACCTTTATCATATTTATTTCTAAATATTTTATCAAAATAAAAATGGCTAAACATGTATGTATCTATAACAATGATGAAAGAAATAATGCACCAACAAAATGAAACAATTATGGCTTTTTTTTTGTCAAATTGCAAGTAGTTTAAATATCAAGAATGAAACTTGGAATTTTAAATGGTGTTAGGATTGAACGTGCTCATAAAGCTGGTAATAGTGATTCTAAACGAGTGCGAAAAATGTGCTAAAGTTGCATGACTCCGATGATAAAGCGTTAATAATAAAAAAAGCAAAGGAACTGATATATACATACATTATTAAGGATTTCAGTGACACAACTAAGAGAATTAATAAACAACTATTTGTTTAAGCAAAAAGTCAAAGACAAAGTGGCTATTTTGCAGAAGTTCTATATAATAAATTGATAGTATGCGAAATTAGACTAATAATGTAAAAGCAGTTGAAAACTTGCCAACTATTTAGTAATTATGTGATACTAACTATTTACAACTATTTAGTAATTATGTGATACAACTAAACAACTATTTAGTAATTATGAGATACATCAATATTATCGTATTTTGGGTCAAAAAATTAAAATTTTCCGTTAAAAACAATTTTTACGCGTACCTATGACGCGTAAGGCGCGCGCATACGCGTGTAACTGTCTTTTACACGCGTAATATATAACCTAAATAAAAAAATCGAATTCATTGATCCAAAATACCATATAAAAGAATACCACATATTTTTTAATCTGAATATTTCTTGTGCCTAAGGCTCGTACTATTTACGCGTATACGCGTTAGAGACTTTTACGCGCACAATGACTGATTTAATTTAAAAAAATTAAATTCCTCAAACCAAAACATTTATTAAATAAAAAGAAAAACTGGTTCGAAAAATATTTTAATATTATATAATGTTAAAATATATTAAAAACAAAATAAATATTTATCTTATCTAATTTTTCTTTCAAGAAAACAAAAAAAGAAAACCTAGTACTAATAAAAAGGCTTTATTTCATTATTACAGCATTAACAAAGATAAAACTTCAGGATTAAGTGTTTTTCCATTTTCAACCTTGTATTTTTTAAAACAAGTGTTTGATATTACAGGATCACTTCTAATCAACAAGTATTGGTAATGCTTTTTCATAACATTCTTTCTAGATATCTTGGCTGTATGGTTACATCTAGCTTTGCGAATTTCTTTATTTAGAGCCTCTTTATTTAGTGACTCTTCAGAAAAGTAACCAATTGGCAGTTCTAATGCCTCAGATAACTGCACACCATGTTCCAAGAGTTTATGAACAGTAGGGGGAATCACACACCAGCAATAGTTTTTGAGTATAAGAGCTGTAGTTTCATAGCAATACTGGCCAAAACTTTCAGAGTTCAACTCATAAAAGGAGCTTACTGCTATTAGGATTGTCCTCAATCTAATAATTACATCTACTGCCACTTCCGTTATATCAGCGAAAGTTTCAGCATTTTCAAATGCTCTTCTGGCAGTCTTTCCATCGTTAGTGTTGCTAAAACTCTGTTTGGGCATATCAACTATAAGACTTAGCTCTTCTCTAAACATCAGTTGAATGTTCGTTTTTTTACTTTTTACTAATGCTTTTTCAGCAGGGGATTTGGCAAAGTATTTTTTAATGTCTAATTTATATCCTAAATGTAAAATATATTCAAAACATCTGAGCCAGCAATGCAGAGTAGAAAGACCCAAAGATAATGCTTTTTCATTGATTGCTTTAGATCTGATCAATGCTGAGTTATTAAGTTCACTGGGCTTAGCTCCGCAAACATTACATGATTGCGAGGACAGACTGTTAGTGAGGGCATTAACGACTTTACCATCAAACATGGTTAAATCTAGTTTGAACTTAAATGTGATAGTCGTATCCGGTTTGCCTTCCTCTACTTCTAGCTTTACTTCAAACTTGACTAGTCTATTTATTTCTGCTTTTAAAAGTTCATATTCATTTCTTATCAATTCTTCCGTTTCTTTTTGATATTGGAGATGGAGGGGTCTAGAGTAATGTGTACTAGAGGGCTTTTTATTTAACCATACATTTTTGCTCATGATGGTTAATTTAAGTGGAACAACAGCTGTCTGGAAAAGACTTTGTTCATTAACTTGGGCTTCACCAATATTTGTAACAGTGTATTTTTGTTTATAGACACTTTGACTGGAGGCACCATCAAAACCACCTTTAAAATGAAGTAGACATTTAAACGTCCCCCCAATTTCAGCAAACATTCTCATAGAGTCTTGGCATTCCGTAAAAGTTAATATCCTTGTCAGAGTATGGTTAAACATACCCTGTAGAGAAGTTGAAGCAGATGTTTCTGTCACAATAAAACCCTCAGGATTACATTTGTGTCTCTCATTCTTAATTTCATGAAGTGAAGGATAAATATCTGCATTATGTATTATCGATGATTTTCTAATAATTTGATACTGTTCATCAAAAAGGTCACACTGAATTTTTAAGCTCAAGGCATCTTCGGTTTTCATTTTTATCGGAAATTTTATCTTTTTGATTTTATCTTTTTCAGAGTTTGTATTACTTTTCAGAGTTTGTAGCACAAGATCAACGAAGTCTTTTTTGCTAGGATCTGTAGTCTTTTTTGCTAGGATTTGTAGCACTTTTCAGAGTTTGTAGCACAAGATCAACGAAGTCTTTTTTGCTAGGATCTCTAGTGGCTTTTTTTTATTGAAGCTAATGCCAATGCTTCAGCAGGATGTTCAGCCAATTTAGCAACCTTAAACAATATAATATTTAATATTTAAGCTTGTAAACTATTTTTTTAACTGGGTTGAATTTAATTTATTTATTAATACCTTAGATCTTCTGCTTCTATCACCTAAATCTTCCTAGTTCTTGCACTTTCTACCTGAACCTGATGCAACATTTTTTTTGTTAACAGTAATATCTTTGTTCAACCAAGTTCGCTCGTGTTCTAAAAGTCTAGAGAAGGTTCTTGCATACTTCCGCAACTTTGATCGGAATTTACATTTAAATATTATTAGAGTTTTCTTTAGATTTATCATTTCAGGTTTTTCAATACTTTCATAGTATAGACCCTCCAGTCTACAAAACTCACGTAGAAGAGCCTCGAGTAAGTTATCATGATTAATTCCTAACTCTTGAGTTATAGGAACTAAATGTATTCTTTTCATGTTGAATGTAAGCAATGAACTATTTTAAATTTTTTTATACACAAGTTTTAATTTTAAAACATGCACTATGCCATCAAACGTTGCATATATTGGTTTTTGAGGTTTGATAATTAGAACCATCTGCATGAGCATGAGTTTTTTTACTAATAGGAACTAAATGTATAATTTGTGTAACGAATGAAAGCAATGAACTAATATTCGCTACTTTATACGGCAAGTTTTAATTAAAAACGAAAAAAAAAACACAAAAAAAACCGAAGTATTTGAAAGGTCTTATTTTAATTGGGGCAAGTTTGGGCAAATGATTTTTATTTTTCCTGCTTTCACATATACCTTTTAATGGGAAAATATTAAAACTACCATGGAATCTAGTGGAATCGTTTAGTTTTTAAACTAAACTCATAATTAAACTAATTTAAAAAAATCAATTTATGACACATTTTTGAGATCTCAGTAATAAAAAACTAAAAGCAAAATTTATTGTCAAAAATGTTGTTAGTAGTTGCCAAACATCTTAAACATATGACTTCAAATTGAATTTTGAACTGTTTTTACCCATGTCAATCTTAAAAGAGTGACACAAAAGCTGGAGTTTTTTGAACGAGTTTTCCGATAAATAAAATAAAATAAGTCTAGGAAAAAGGCGTATAAGATGGTGAAATCTTGAAAATTGTTCACAAAAAAGTTAATTATTGACTTTTAGTGGTACTTAGTAAGATTATAATTAAATTAATTAATTTCCAGCAATACTTTTTTTATGGGGGGTTTTTTGCCGTTTTTTATGGATTTTGACTCACTGTGCGCCGCGTTACTTTTAATGAAAACAAATTTTTAAATGTTGTTTTATTTTTTAATGATATAACATCAGGTAAAACCCGGTAACCATGTAGGGCTTTGTCCCGGAGGCAAAAGCGACAAGGAGCACACAATAAATCGCCTTTTTAAGTATAAATAATATTATTTTATATTTTTTTTATAATTAGTAAACTATTATTACTTTAACCTTTATCACTTTTTTTTTTTTTCAGGTGCCCCAAGAAGTCCTTACGGTCTTATCACAGAGCACTGCTGGTTAATAAAATTAAAAAGATATTTTTCCATTAAGTTAAAAAGAATTTTAAACTAACAATAAAAATACTAACTTTCTTTAAATAAGCTTTGTATGTTTATACAAAACTTTTGTTCATATCGTTTAACCAAAGTAGAACAGCAAGATCAACACAACCAATAGTCACAGGGTTCACAACGCATCCATAATTGTTGTTGAGCGGTAGTTTTTTCCAAAAAAATAATAATAATACAAGCTTGACATTTTTTGAATTCAAAGAACTATCAGACTTACAGTGTTGATTTATGGAAGTCGTTTCGGATTCTGATAAAGTCGGAATTTTTAATTTTTTTAATTTTATTTCAATACACATTAATATAAGTAGGTACACGATTTGCTAAATAGGTAATATATAGTCGTTCGAGTGTTGATAAATAAACCTATTATTTGGTTTTGTGTTTTTGTTATTGCTGTTGTTTTTGAGTTATTTAGAGTTTTTTGAGTTATTAGAGTTTATATTGGTTTCGGAACAAGGTTAGTTTTATACATAGTTTTAAATGTTTTTGGGTTAATAAAAATTCATAAAGTTGTTAGTGTTTAAAATGAGATCTTTTAATAACGTTTTCAGAGTATTTAAGTTATTCGATTTTTCTAGTTGAGTATTTTTTGATATTAATTTGTTATATAGATAAGGACCACGGAACTAAATGGAAAAGTGCGAGAGATTTCTTTTTTTAAAAGGTACGTTGAAGTTTCCCGTTCCTCTGGTATGGTATCTATTTTTGCTATTTCGAAAAAAATCCTTTGAAAAGTAAGAAGGAACAAGTCCAAGTTTATATTTGAGCATAAATAACAAATTTTGGAATATATTGATTTGATATACATTTAATGCTTTCAAATTTTTTAAAAGTGGCTCAGCATGCGAGAGTCTATCTTTATTAAAAACTATTCTTGCAGCATGTTTTTGTTTTCGATATAGTGTGGTTAGTTTGGATCTATGAGTACTCGCCCACGCAACATTAGCGTATATGTAGTAGCTTTGTATAAACGAGATGTATAGAAACTTTAAATTATCAGGAGACAGTATAGAACTAGCTTTGTAGAGGATACCAATGTTTTTTGATATTTTGGTATTTAATATATCTATATGTGATTTCCATGAGATGTTCTCATCAATAAGTATCCCAAGAAATTTAGTTGCTTGGGTTCTCTCTATTTCTTTAGTATCTATATTTAGCGAAGGTAAATCGGGTGGTATTTTTTTAAGGTTAGAATGAAAAAGAATGTATTTGTTTTTTCTGTGTTTAGTGATAATTTGTTAGATTTTAACCAACTGTTTATTTTTTCAAGTTCAGTATTTGTAGTTTCATAAAGTTCTGTAATTGATGAGGATGCATTAAAGAAATTGGTGTCGTCCGCGAACATTATGAAATCTAATTCACTTGAGGCTTTAGGAAGATCGTTTATGTATATTAAAAACGAAAGAGCTGCAAGAATGGAACCTTGGGGGACACCGCATTTTATTTTGAGTAATTTTGAAAATTTTTTTCCATGAGCAATAACGCATTGTTTTCTGTCTAGTAAAAAATTTTTGAACCAGTTTAGTGCAACACCTTTTATCCCATATTTTTCCATTTTCCTAATTAAGATAGCGTGATCTACCGTGTCAAATGCCTTAGATAAATCAATAAAGACTCCAAGGACGTATTTTTCGTTTTCAAAGGAGTCATTTATATTATTTATAAGATCAAGAATTGCGTGTTCGTTTGAATGTTGCTTTTGGAAGCCAAACTGTTTTTCATTTAGGATTTTGTTATTTGTTAGATATTTATACAGTTTATTGTATATTACTCTCTCCAAAAGTTTTGAAAATACAGGTAGCACTGAGATAGGTCTGTAGTTACTTAGTGTAAATGCATCACCGTTTTTTAATATTGGTATTACCTTAGCTATTTTTAATTTATTCGGTACGGATCCTGTAATAATTGAAGATTTAAATATTTCATAGATTGGTTGTTTTATTTCCGGAAACACATTTACAACTATATAGCTACAAATGTCGTCTATCCCAGGGGCCTTATTCGTCTTAAGCGAGTTTTTTGCAATTTCTAGTTCTTCATGGTTTAGTCCAGAGAAAATATTTAAACAGAAATGTTGGTTTGTGATATAGGTTTCGAAGGAGATATCAGGGCATTGAATTTTTGAAGCCATATTAGGGCCTATGTTTGCAAAAAAGCTATTGAAGTTTTCAGCGATAGAAGTTTTGTCGATATATTCATTTTCGTTAACGATAATTTTATCAGGTAAATTATTTGATTTAGTATAGTTTTTACCTGTCATTTCTTTCAATATGTTCCAAGTTTTTTTAATATCCTTTTTGCTTTTTTGTAGTTGTTTTGAATAATATACTTTTTTTAAATTTTTTCTAATTTTTTCAAATAGATTTTTGTATTCCTTGTATGTAGTTAAGTTAGTTTCGTTTCTGTTTTTTAAATACTTGATATAGAGTTTTTGCTTTGTTTTTGATGATTTTCTAATCCCCTTAGTTATCCATGGGCAGTTTAGATACTTTAGCTTTATTTCTTTCTCTTCAACAGGGAAATGTTTATTGTAGTGATCTAGAAAAATATTTATAAATAAATTGTATGCGGAATTTGTGTGTCCAAGGTTACATTCTTGATACACTTCATCCCAATATACTACCGATAGCGAGTCTTTAAAATTTTTAATAGAGAACTGATTGATTTTTCTTTTATACACTTTAGTTTTAGGATTGTTATAAGAGTCATTTTTTGTAAGAATCAGGCAGTCAATGGAAGTGACCTCCTCCAAATTGCTTGAATTTTTTATATATTGATCAGAATATAGAAAAAACCTGTTAGGGAAAAAAAAAATTTTCAAAAATGTTTCGTTCACTCGGAATCTGGGCTTAAATTTTTGAGATTTTTTTAAAAATTTTTAGAAATTTAGTTTTTGCCACCTTTGAACCCATTTTTTTGGCAAGGCAAAAAGTTGCACATAGCTTTTGTAGTTAATATCAGACGTAACCCAAAAGCTCTCTCCAAAAAATATAAAAAAGTTGCGTGACACTGTGCGGTTGGCTAATTATCATAGTTCAAAAGTACAAAATCAATCAGTTTTGTCAATTTTTAATCGGAGTTAATTCTAGAGGCGAAGTGTTGCACACAATTTTTCTTTTAGGATTTGAAATTATCAAAGGTATTGAGTCTAAAAATGCAAAGAAAGTTATGTGATACCTAAGGCCTATTAATATATTAAGGCTTGAAATTGGAAAAAAATGTTTTAGTATACTTACAAAATGAACCATTACGGCAGAGGCGCTTAGTTTTGTAAAAATGTAAACATATCCAACTGTCAATACAAAAAGGTCCTAACATAATAATAAAAAAAATTCGTGTGATCTTTAGATATTAAGTTAAAAATAAAGGTACAAATTGTTAAAAATGATTAAGTACGAAGAGATATTTTTTTGGACACAAAGATGAGGTTTTCGCTCACAATAAAATTTCTATTATCCAAAATTAGCATTTAGCATTACACAAAACATTGCACGTAATGTTAAGAAAAAATTTAAGCGTTTCTGACTATGATATAGAAATCATAACAATTGAAATAAATAATAACAAAAAACAATACATGATCAGAAGTGAATTATTTAAATTTACGTCATAACCAAATAACTTGTGGTGATCGAATGGAAGAAGAATCGCTGATATCACGATTGTGGAGAAACAAGTTAGTGGGCGGTTGTTTACTTTACCATAAAAATGTCTTAACTTTATTTTAACGATCTTTAAAATTTGCATAAATAGAGTAGATATTTTATCATTGCTATTGAGAAATAGGTACTGCATAAAAAGAACTTGTTTTTAGTTGAGTATGAAACAAAACAAATATTTTTATGAAAACTGTTGTTGCTTTTCAAAAGGAAATTGTGGATCATTCAAAAAACATAAAATTATAAACAAACTGTTCTACATTCATCAGCTGGGAGATGTTGATGTTAAGAAACACCTCATCAACTTAAAGGTAATTATGTATTTTAAATTTACGCAGACTGTAATATATTTTTTATAATTACATACTTTATAACTTCTCTGCAATAAGATTTTGAGACAAAGTTCTTTAAACAAAAAAAAATAGCTCTTTTAATTAATTCCTCACTCTTTTAATAAATAATCACTAAATTAATCACACTCTTGCAATATTGTATTTTAATAATAACAACAATGTATTTCAAACTTGTAAACATTTTTCGTGAAGAGTCAGATTATAAACAATGCTTTAAATGACACACTTAATAATTGTTTAAAAAATTGTTTTTAGGTCATGCGATTAAACGATAATAATATTTGGGAAGAAAATGGACTTATTGCAAATAGACTTAAAAGAAATCTTGAAAAGGATGAACAAATATGTGCTTTTCACCGGTACACGTTTGGTATTGCATGGAGCCCTCCAAAAACATGCTTTCATCCTCACCATCTAAATATAAAAGGAAAAAAATCTCCCGCTTTAAGGGCGTCACCAATACATGTCGTCATATCAATGTCAAAGCGATACAATGAAGTATTTTCAGTTGGTGCAATGCTGTGTTTTACCCATTTAAAGCAAGAAACTGCTTTATCTAGAGTCAACGAAAACACCAATTTATGTACAGAAACACAAACACAACAAGAACAAACATATATGACACCTGCTACTCCAGATGAAGAATTTGATCCCGGTGAAATTAATGTTTCACAGGAGATTTTGGACGAATCTCTAAGAAGCCGTGAGAGTGTAACTGAGGTTCTTAATGCAAGTCCAATAAAATTTAGATTAAAAAGGAAGCTCGAATATCTGGAAGATACTACTAAAGATAAGTTAAAACGCAAGTATGTTCGCCTAGAAAACTTATTAAAGAAAAAATTTGCGGAAGCTGTTGCTCCTGGACAAGAGGAAATACTTATAGATTTTCTTAACAGTAAAAATGCATTATAGTTTTGGCGCTAAAGATGCAAAAGTAGCAGTTGCTCAAATTAGCAATGATAAAACTGTAGTTACTGGACCAAAGATTAAGAACATTAGTATTAGACCATACCAAGTATACCAAAAAGTTTATAATGAACACATTTGAGTGTACCAAACATCGTATAGAAACAGCAAGAAAATGGCATGCATCTCATAAAGGGTTGGCATTTCCAGAGAAGAAAGTATTCGTCCGATCTAGTCTTGATCAAACAAAGTGTGAACATTTCTTAGACTTTATATTTACAAGCGGTATTTTGCATGATGTTGCTTATGGAATAACCAAATTAAAATACGACAGCGGTGAAGAACAAAAGATAGTGCATGCAATACTGACGACAAAATATAGCCACGCTATCATGTTCTATCGAAAAATTTGTAGTGAAAACAATTATATACCCATTATCTGATTCAAGTTTGTGGGAAAGTATTGCATGCAATAAAACCTTCAAGTCGAAAAAGCTTAGCTGGATTAGATGATGTTACTGCTTCAGGCATGAATGGTTTTCAAACATTACAAAAATTGGCACAAAGATTTAGTTCTAAATCTCTCGAAGCTGCCCTTGAAAAGGAAAAAGGTATTTGAAAACAAGTTATCAAACCAATTGTAGTGTCAATGACTCAAACATTTCTTCTCATAGCTCAAAACATGCCTTATCAGATCCATCTGAAAAAATCTTCAATCCAACACAGAGATATCAGAAGTGGTATGTGCCGATTGCTATGATTTGTGAAAAGCTATCAAGATGATCAAAGAACTAACAATTCAAAATTCTGACGATGCTGATTCTATTTATGATTTGGAAATTGCTGTAAAGGATGTATTCAACTACATAAAACACCTGATGAGAGATTCTCAACAGAAAAAGGCAAAAATCGAAGCTTTTAAGCAATTAAACGATGAAACTGCTTTCTGGCTTAAAGATTTTTGTCAAAAAATTCTTCCGGTTCGATACAGAGAGGGCCAAAGAGAGTATTTTGGCAAGAAAGGAATGAGTTTACATGTGGATATATTCTTCATAAAAATAGCAGGAAAGTTATTCAAACGTGTTTACTTTACTTCAATGTATAGGTGTGATCAGGGAATAGGTGATGTTGTTTCGTTAGCCACTGCAGTTTTAGACCAATGTAGATCTATTAACCGCATATCAAGAAAATGTTTACCAAATCTGATAATGCCGGCTGCTATCAGGGAAATCTTTCAGCTGAAGCAATCTACAATGTATGCAAAGAGAGAGATATAAAGTTGCTGAGATATGATTATAATGAACCCTGTTGTGGAAAAGATCAATGTGACAGGGAGAGTGCAGGTGTAAAGACAATTTTAAGGAGTTACGTTGACTCTGGTAATAATCTTTTGACTGCTGAAGATATACACAAGGCTATGCATTATAGTTTTGGCGCTAAAGATGCAAAAGTAGCAGTTGCTCAAATTAGCAATGATAAAACTGTAGTTACTGGACCAAAGATTAAGAACATTAGCAACTATCACTCATTTGAGTTTGGTGAGAAAAGTATGAAGATGTGGCGATATTTCAATATCGGTGAGAGAATTGAACAAGAGTATGGAAATCTTAAAATTCAACCCTCGATTAAGTTGTTGTTGTCATATAGCAAAACAGATAATTCAATTAAGCGTAACAAGTCACTTAAGGAAAAACAGAAAAGAAGTGACAGGCAATTATATTCATTAAGATTTTGCACTGAAATGAATTGTACTTTATCATTTGAAAGCGATGCTAAGTTAGAAGAACACATGCTATCCGGTCTTCATACAGTTCCGAAATCATTAACATCATTGGATAAAGTTCGCAACTCGTTTGTTCATAAGATGAAAATTACTTCACAACTAAATATGCCAATTTCTTCATCCTCTAACAGTGCTTCCGTAAAGACAAACCACATTGCATGAACATTTTTCTATTGCAAGGTTGGGCATTACCAGTTCGAAGTTCTTTTAGATTTTCAAATCAGCAGAAAGAACTGTTGTATAAATACTTTATTCGTGGAGAAGAATCAGGTAATAAAATGAGCCCTGAGCAGGTTCACATGCAGCTGAGGAGAGAACTTCCGCCTGATCAATATGTAACTAGCCAACATATAAGATCTTTATTTTCAAGGTAGGCATTGTTGCTATCAAAACTTTTGCAAATTAGATTATGTTTCTGACTGTTAAATAGTTCTTTTACAAATATGAAATTAAAATTTAGGTGAAAGTTATAATTTTGTGTGTTTGTTTACATATGTTTAAAAATATGTACAATTGATATTGTTATAGATTTAGTAACCTGAAAAGAAAAGGTAAGCTGGTAGAACCGACAACAGAAAATAATGAAAATAGTCAGGTTAACGATAACAAAGAAGTTTATGGCAAAAATGATGACTTTAATCTGGCAGGAGACAATGAAGATGATAATAAATATGAGGAAGACATCGCCAATCTTGCAAAAGAAATTTGTCTTGTATGGAAAGTGAATGATTGGGTTGCTGCTGCATATGAAAGAAACAATGGAATATTGGATATATTGTGGAGGTAATATTATTCAAAGTATATATTAGTTTCAAGTTTTTATTTTGTTTTACAAAACAGTGCTCTAAAATAAAAGGAATATAAATAAAATGTAAAAATAATTTCAGAATGACATTATATAAGACTTTACAAGTTTTATTGAATGTAAGCAAAATTAAACAAATCATCTTTATTATATTATTTTAAATTTTGCGCTAATACTTTTAGGTATCTATAACTGGGATCAGAGTTAATTGTATGATTAACGGGCAAGAGAAGAATACTTTTCAGTGAGTTACTACCGAGGAGATAAATAACCAAACTGATAAAATTATCTGTTTAGTAAATGCTCCTTTTCTAATCAGTGGTTGTGGCGATTATTCATTATCCGAAGAAGACTATAATACAGTCATATCATTATTCTTAGTACTGCAGCAGAGTAGAAATTATGTGTGATGTGGTGGATAATGTGTGTAAATGACTCTATTAATAAATGAAAAACTAATTTTTAAATGGAAAAACATTTAAATGTTTGATTTATGTTTTATTTAATTAGCAATATAGTTATCTTGATGTTAGATTTTTGTTCAGTTTTTAATTCATGTTATATCATACGTGTGACAAAATCACACGAATTTTTTTTATTATTATGTTAGGACCTTTTTGTATTGACAGTTGGATATGTTTACATTTTTACAAAACTAAGCGCCTCTGCCGTAATGGTTCATTTTGTAAGTATACTAAAACATTTTTTTCCAATTTCAAGCCTTAATATATTAATAGGCCTTAGGTATCACATAACTTTCTTTGCATTTTTAGACTCAATACCTTTAATAATTTCAAATCCTAAAAGAAAAATTGTGTGCAACACTTCGCCGCTAGAATTAACTCCGATTAAAAATTGACAAAACTGATTGATTTTGTACTTTTGAACTATGATAATTAGCCAACCGCACAGTGTCACGCAACTTTTTTATATTTTTTGGAGAGAGCTTTTGGGTTACGTCTGATATTAACTACAAAAGCTATGTGCAACTTATTGCCTTGCCAAAAAAATGGGTTCAAAGGTGGCAAAAACTAAATTTCTAAAAATTTTTAAAAAAATCGCAAAAATTTAAGCCCAGATTCCGAGTGAACGAAACATTTTTGAAAATTTTTTTTTTCCCCAACAGGTTTTCTCTATATTCTGATCAATATATAAAAAATTCAAGCAATTTGGAGGAGGTCACTTCCACAGTTTCAGGAATTTGCCTGATTCTTAGAAAAAACGGCTCTTAAGTATGAAATTTTAATGTTTATTGGTAAAAAAAAAAAAAAGTATTCTTCTGATATGGTTGCTAGAGCATTTATGTACTTTTCACTGTCAAGAACCCGTTGTCATCCCGTTGTTCTTTTTAGTAGTAAAAACTAATGTGGACTACCAAGTTGTGGCATCATTTGCATCTTTGTGCGTCATTGCAAATGACGCACGAAAAGCGGCATCAAAAATATTAAAAACATCATATCAAAGTATGGAAGCTTTTGGAAAAATTAATAATAATGTTTTGGAAAATAAAAAATTGAAGTCAAACCAACTCCATCCATCGATTTCCTGTATTTGATTAGTTTGTAACCAATTTTTTTAATATAATCATTCTTCATTGATGTGACGCATACAATATGGCTATAACTCATGGGGTTAGTCTTAAGCGCCATTTAGTCTTTCGGCTTCAACAAAGTTAAAGACTCTGCACTCATATGTATAGACTAATTTTGTTAAAGATGTGCTAATTTTATATTTTTAGGTTTTTAGAGTATGAGTGCATTTTATGAAATCAAGTGCCAACGCTACCATGTACTTTAATTTTATTTCAATGAAAACTAGATGTAAATTTAGTTATAAAAGGTTTACTGTTTTCTCTGTCCTGACTCGTCCTCAACAAAAAAGTATCAGTTTTCGATATAAATTTACTTATATAAAATATTTTTAAATAATGGCTATTTGAATGCTTTCTTAATCTCAAGTTTGACCAGCAATTGCACAGTGGTTAGAGTTCTGAGATCTCTAGAGTCCTAAGTTCTTATACCCAAAAGATCTGCGATATGGTAAGATGAATTTTTGAAGCAACTTAATAACTAATAATAAAAACTAATGAAAAATTTTTTAAAGGTATCTTTATTTTAAAATACTGTTTAGATTAAATGATATTGAATCAAAAAGAATTTTCTTTGGGTGGCTTGACCACGCTAACAGTTTTATAATAGATTTCAAAAAAAATTAATTAAATATACAGAAAATGAGAGCATTTCTATCATGAAGCATCTCAAATGTTAGAATCATACTTCACTCGTACTAATTTTTTAAATTTACTTAGAACTAAAATTGTAAAGTATCAAAATAAAGTATTAGACATTATCTCAAAAACAAATTAAACTCTACTACATGGCTACTATTACTAGGGAGAAAAGTAATGGTCCAAAAAAGGGTCTTTGAAAAGAAAAATTTATGTAAATTGAATTGGCAAATAGGTACTCTAAAAATTAAATATGTTCTTTATACACTCCTAGAGTTATAATAATATGTATGTTCAAATTTATATCAATGAAAAGCTTTTTGGAAATCTGGAATAAGATAATAAAAGTATCTGGAATTCAGGATATACCCAGCAAAAGATAAATTCTGAAGATACTAAAAATAGTCTTAACACTTTAGCTCTTAACCGTCCTCAGCTGCAGGAGTTTATTTGTGGATTCCATTTATTGTTTAATGATGTTAGAAAAATGAACAATAAGTTTATTCAAGGTTTTATTGTAGCAAAAGAGATATCCCTCAAAGTTTTGTTTTTGTAGTAATTTCAATAAAGTCTAAAAATATTTTCCTAAAAGTATGACCAAAACAAAGCTTGAAAACTGCCAAAAAATGTGTACATTATGTTTAATGCTTCAAACAATATAATTTTTAATGTGCTAGAAAATATTACATTTAAAATTGTTTATTTTTATTTACTGATTATAAAATCAAACTTAAATAGTGGCAACAACAATTGCATTTATTTACTTATAGATAATTTAAATCTTATTGGTTTTTTAATTTCATATGAAAAGAAGATTTAATAGTTTTTTCTAAATAGTTGATTTCTACTTTCAAAGTAACTTTGGATGAACAACTCAGCTTTTACATCTTAAACAACTTTAAAATGCATTCTACAAAATAGAGTGCTCAATGTTCTTAAAAGAACAGAGCAATTATAAATTAGTAGAAAATCACTTAACAATAAAATGAAAATATAATGAAAATATAAAATTTTCTGTTAAGTGATATATATATATATATATATATATATATATATATATATATATATATATATATATATATATATATATATATATATATATATATATATAAATATATATATTTATATATATTTTAAAACCCTTAGATGTTGTCTGAAAGTTTTTTCCATATTTTGTTGACAAAAAGTAAAAATTAAAATGCAAGACCGGAATTTCTTTTGAAGTTACACTGCTGGCCCCAGCCAAGCCCCCAGTCGATGTAGCAGCACTCCCTTGCGGGTCAGGCAATTTGTCAGTCGATGTAGCAGCACTCCCTTGCGAGTCAGGCTATTTGTCAGTCGATGTAGCAGCACTCCCTTGCGAGTCAGGCTATTTGTCAGTCGATGTTGCAGCACTCCCTTGCGAGTCAGGCTATAAGATAGTCGATGTAGCAACACTCCGCGAATGATCTCAAATACAAAAAAATAAAAATAAAAACATTTTATTAAAGAAAATAAAAATAAAAACATTTTATTAAAAAAAAAAAAAAAACATTGTTTATATTGTTAAAAACATCTTCAGAATGTTTTTAAAAACATTCTGGTCAATTAAATTTGTGTTTTTGTGGTTTTTTTATATAACAATTTAATTCGTAATTAAATTAATGGTTTTGACTTTCGTCCAAAACGAAAAAAATGTCTAGATTGAAGTTAAGTAATTAAAAGCGACGTATAGGTTGGCGTAAGAATCACTTATTTCCTTCCGCTCTTCCCAAAGCCAACAAACTATAGATCTATATATATATATATATATATATATATATATATATATATATATATATATATATATATATATATATATATATATATATAAACGAACAATAAGTGGCTTTTTCTTGCGTAAATTATGCACAATAGGGAGACACTTACAATGAATATATATATATATATATATATATTATATATATATACATATATATTCTTGTTTTGATAACGTAATAATAATAAATTTTTTCATTGGAGAGTGATCAATATTAAGTGAAAGAAAGCTCAAAATAGATCAATAAATAAATAAAAAAGTAAGATGGAAAAAAAAACTGTTCTACGGTACTTAAAGTTTCATGCCGTTTGCAGCACTCATCAGCCATATATTTAAGTCAAGAAAAATCCGATCAAAAATACAACTAAAAAACATTACAAAATTCAAAAAAAACAATAGAATGAGTTCTGACGTAAAATAATAATAATCATAATATCAATCAATCAATATATTCTGAATTACATGATTTTACAATTCAAGGATGTTTACAAATAGTATAATTATTAATGATGCATAAACACCTAATAATAATGAATAATATATAAGAATAAAATAATAACAACTCAAAAAAACTATATTGTTAACAATAGTAATAATATTAATAATAACTATAATAATAAAAATGGTATTAATAACAATAAAAATAATGATATTAATAAAAATAATGATATTAATAAAAATAATGGTATTATTAAAAAAAAATGATATTAATAAAAATAAAGGTAATAACAATAATAACAATGATAATAATAACATGGTATATTTAAATATATCTATACTTATTTCAATACGCACATACATACATATACATACACATTCACACACATATTAACACATACATACACATATACACAAATTTGTACGCATATTTATACCCATACATGCATACGCACATACACAATCGTTGTACAAGGACGTCATACGTCAATCGTTGTACAAGGACGACAAAAAAGCTGTACATAAATGAAAAGATTATTATTAAAAAATAATAAATAAATAAAATATTCAAGAGAGAGATAAAATATACAAGAGTATTTTTAATAAGATGATTAACAGTGATATATTGCTTTTAATAATGTATTATTCTAGTAGCAATCCAGATAGTATTTTTTTAATTTATTGAAAATTATATCGAGAAATTGAGTTTTCAGTTTTAAAAGATTGAGGGAGATTGTTCCAAGATTTGATGCACTGATGTTTAATTGATTTGCTGCCAAATTTTATTGTCCTAGTATGTTCTACAAAGATATTGTTGCATGAAGAGGACTAGGAAGTGAGAATGTTTGTTACATATTTGAAGGAAAAAGTTGTTGAAAAAAATTGGAAGTTTATCATAAAGACAATCCCACACAAATAAACAATTTAAATAAGTAATATTGTTGTTCAGCCCAAGTATTTTAGATAATTTATACAGCAGAGAAACATTGTCAAATAGGAAATTTTGAAAGTGAATAATTTTAAGGACTTTGTTTTGAAGTGAAACTAGTTGGTTTAAGGGACCTTTTTTTTTACCCCAAATCTGACACGCATACCTAAGGTGTGATTCAAATATGGCATGATAAATACTCATAAGTGTTTTAAAATTTACGAAATGTCTGATCTTGGCTAACATTCCAACTGATCGGCCTGTAAGTAAGTTTGATGGTACTTGAAAGAAAGACTCTCATCCAGCCAAACTCCAAGGCACTTCACAGTTTTTGACGAAGTTAATATTTTTCCATTAATTTTAAAAGTGCATTGTTCCTTATTTTTTTGGTTTTTAGTTTTAAAGACAACTATTTTAGTTTTTGTAGCGTTTAGTGAGATTTTATTTGCTCTAAGCCAATTAATAACAGAAAATATGGCCTCATTAGTTTTTAACTGCATTTTTTTAAGCGAATCTTCAACAATTAACAGGTTAATGTCATCTGTGAAATGGTATATTAAAACATAATTAATGCATGTGTTTAGTTCGTTGATGTATACAAGGAAAAGCAGAGGCCCCAATATTGACCCTTGTGGGTCCAAAATTATATTTGTTTTGTTTAATGAATATGTTTCCTTAACTTTAACGTATTGAAATATGTTATTTAAGTATGATTTAAAACTATAAGTGGAATTCCAGGTACACCATAGTATTTTAATTTGGAAAGAGTATCGTGATTTACTGTGTCGAATGCTTTTTGCAGGTCGAAAAAAATCACCACAAACAAATTTATTTTTATCAAGGGCATTTCTTATAGTTTCTGTAAAATCTGGAATAATGTTAGCAATCTTAAAAACGTCAGGAAAAATTCCTTTTTTATATGAGTTATTAACTATTTTAGAGATTGGTTCAAATAAAATTTTTGACGATAGTTTAAGAATTGAAGTCAGAAGACTATTAGGACCAATGCTTTTCCAATTATTCATCACAGAAATAATTGTTTCAATTTCTTCTTTTGTTACAGGTGAAAGGAAAAATGAGTTAAAGTTTGGGATTTTAAGAAAATTGTTAAATTTATTAATTGATGGTTCAATTTTTTCAGAAATATTCACTGATATATTTAAAAATAATTATTAAATGAATTAGCAATAGTTTTATTAATAATTAAGTTGTTATTGATCATAAGATCAATAGACTGTTTTTTTGTGAAGCTGTTGTTAATATCTATTATTTCTCTAAATTCCTCTCCATGTATTTTTCATATTGTGTAAACTGTTTTGAAAGAAAATTCAATAAAAGTTTTTTTTGATAACTGATTTTATTTCTGTATCCCTTAAATAAATTAAATTTTGTGTACAGTTTATCTTTTATTTTAATTGACTTCAAAATGCCTTGAGTTATCCACGGCTTACCTTTAGATTTAATTTGTCTTTTTGTAAGAGGTTTTAATGACGCATGTATATTAAGAATATTTTCAAAATTTTGCATGAATAATTTAACAGATTGATTAGGGTCATCTTCTTCTTTTATTAATTGGGACCAAGGAATACTCTTAACATCATCTAGAAAAGCATCATTGTTGAACCTTTGAAACACCTTCTGGATATCTTTTCCGTTGTATATTTGGAGTGAAAACTTGGGATTTGTACAAATTGTGCTAAATGATCTGAAATGGAAATTATTAGGTTACCTGGTATAATGTTGTTAGAGTGAAAATTAATGAAAATGTTATCAGTAAGAGTTTTTAAATTTACATTGGCTCTCGTTGGCAATGAAATGTAAAGGAAAAAAGCATTTGAACACGTATTATTAATGAAAAATGATATTTCAGGTGAGTTTTCATAATCAAGAAGAATAATGTTGAAGTCACCCATAAGCATAACATTTTTATTTTCTTTTGTAAGTTTTTCCAATAAATTAATAAGAAAATTTTTATTAAAATCATTAATTGACATGCAAGGGTGAGAGTAGATACAACCAACGATTGTATTTTTTCCTTTAGGATCTATTATTTCTATAAAAACTGATTCAAGTTCATGTGCTTTGTACAATAGAAGGTCATCTCTCTTTTTATATATAGAAGTAGAATTAATGTAAAGTAGGGCACCACCACAACTGGACTGGAGTTGGTGTATGTTCTATCACATAGTTTTCAATTTCTACATTACTTATAGGTAATAAATGTTGTTTCAGCCGTGTCTTAGACACAGAAATAACACATGGAGGAAATTTTAAGGAACTAATTAAAGATTTTAACTTATGTATATGAAAAGAAAGTAAGGAAAAGCGAGAGGTTCCGAGTTCGATTCCCACCACGTCCCTGGTAGTACCGCGCTCAACTTGTTTCTCCGCGCAGCGGCCTTGTTTGTCAAGGTTCGTGTTTCGGAGTTATAGAGTTGAGAGAGGGTTATAACCACAAGTAGCCTCCTCATCTGTAGTGGCCTTCTCGGCCTTGGGGAGGTGAATTACAAAAAAAAGACAATTGTTTACTTTGTTTAGACATTTAAACAAATAATTGAGATCAGGGGAATTAGTTGAAATATTTAAATTAAGTATTTTAATTGATCTAGGTTGAGGATCACAAACAATACAAAACCAGGTCTGTGGATCAGAAATTAAATCAGAATACTATTTACTAATAATATTATTGCATTTGATGTGTACCCAGCAGTTACATTTGTCACACTGAGTAGATTTGTGATTTTTAGCGACATTTTTGTGGTATACAATGCAAGGAAAACTTTCCATAATAGAGTTTATTGAATGAGTGTTAAAGTTTATTGAATGAGTGTTAAAGTGTTAAAGTTAATGTATTGTTATGTATAAGATTTAAACGTAACTATATAAAAGAATCAAATGCTAAACTAATTATAATTTAAAGTATTTAATAAGAAAAAAAACTAAAGCTAATGTCATAATAAATGTTTACAATAATTTAATAAAGTTATATACTTAGCAATAATTTATTAATAATAAATAATAAAATACTAGGTATAATAACAAATAGGTAAATAACATATAACAACATTCAACTAACATAGATTATATTTATATATATACATATAACAACGAATAAATAATATAGTAGTTAATAATATAATAGTAGATTATCTTTCAATGAATAAACAATAATTTATAATATTGTTTAATTATAAAGACAAAATGATAAAATAATAATATTTAAACTAAAGTAATATAAATCAATATTAAATAATATTTATAATGATATTATCCTAAAAAATCTATAGAGTAACAAATAAAGTTATATAGTAGTAATTAAAAATATATATAATAATAAATATGTAGTATTAATTATAAAAATATATAATAACAAATATTTAATAATAATAAAAAAAATATATTAGTAATAAATTTTAAATAAAATGAATACAATTAGCTATGATAAATAAGATAATGAGAAATATAAATAGTAATAAAATAAGTATGAATTAAAATATACAAACAGACAAACAGATGATAACAATTTTAATCATGAAAAAAAGTTCTAAAAGTATAAAAACAACCGATCTAGCTGTTCTTTTATTTTTTCTTCTTTTATTTCTTCTTAACTTGCTAATTTTTTTTTTCTTTACAAGTCTTTCTTATTTATTTACTTTATTATTTTGTTTACTCTTTCTTTTTCTTTTATTTTTAAGTGTTCTTTTTTTTTTTTAATTCAAGTTTTTTTTTTTTTTTTTTTTTTATATTATTTCTCATTTTCTTTTTTCTTACACTTCTTTCTTTATTTCTTTTTTTTTTTACTCTCCTTTTTTGTTTGTTTGTTTGTATGTTCTTTAAATAAGTTTATTTATGTATACAAAATAAATAATTATTTACTTGTTATCATAATTTTATCTTTAATATTTATATTTGTCTTTTCTTTTCTTTTCTCTATTACCGTTAAAAAAATGCTCAATTTCTTAATTTAAAAGGAGTCTCACTTATCCCAATGTAGGATTTTTCATTAGAAGATGAGATTATCAGTTGTAAATAAATATGTATACATATGTAGATACATACATAAATAAACATAATTTTTTGTAGTAAATATGTTTGTCGTATATAGTAGAATAAATGCTGCTATGGTTATCCCTGATGCATCAACGATCATTTTTCTATTACTTTTATGAATTTCAGCTATGAAGCATCAGTGATGCTTCATAGCTGAAATTCACAAAAGTAGAGAAAAATGATTGTTGATTGAAAATGAATTTGATCTCGGTGAGACCAAAATTTTTGTTAAAATTAATGGCCGAATCAATTTTGATGATAATTTTGATCTGCTTTGAAAAAAACGATCCATGATTTTATTTTGATATTTGCACACAAATTTTCCAGACAAAAATCGTTAAAATTTATGTTTTGTGAAATTAATTTTTTCAGTTCTGCTATTGTTGGTTTTTTAAAGTTTAAGTTATAAAAGTTAAATTAAAGTATAAAAAATGTAAAAGAGTAACAAGGGAGGTTGGAATGAAAGGGGGTTGGGACTTCAGTCCAGATCTAATAGACTAGGGGACGGGGAGGGGTAGGTTAATTAAAGGAGGAAGGAGGGAGAGGGGAGTTTTTTCATAATTTCCAAAATAAAAAGTAAAAAAATTTTTAAACTATTTAATTCTAGTGACTTGCAGTCAAATGTGCATTTTCTAAAAGCTGTTTTATCATAGTTTCTCAATTGGGTTTAGGATGATGATAAAACTTTTTATACTTTGGTAAGAAATAAATCAAAAGCTCATTTTTGAAAAATTGTGTTTTAATAGGTCAACAATTTTTAAAGCCTATTTTATAACTAATTTTTTTTTGTTTTATGAAATAGTTATTTCAAATTTTGAAGGCCAATTTTTGATTTTAATTTTGAGATAAAAATTTGTTGTTTATAACAAGTGGTAAACAGTCAAGAGGGGTCTTAATAAGCTTAGGATGAGTGGTTAAATTTTTCGAAAATAGATAATCGTCTATTTTCGTCTAAAAAAATTTCTTATTGTGAAATTATAAGAAATTTTTTTTTCGTATTTTGTTGCAAAGTCTCTAACTAAGTAAATTAAAATTATATTACGCTGATTTTTTTTTTTTTTAATTTTAGGTTTAGAGTGTACTATTCATGAAAAATTAATTGAAAATGTTCTTGAACTTTTAAATGACGGCGACCGACATTAACCATGTAGCCTACATGTAATTTGGAGAAAAATATAAGAATTAGCTTTGAGGTATATTTTTTTATTATTGATTGCTATGCTAACCTGATTTTTATAACAACAAGCTTTTTCTGTTGTCATATTGAGTTTTATAGGAAGTTCATAAAACTCCGTATTTGCACGAATGTTAAATATAACTGTGAATTTAATATATTGCAACAAATTTCATCTATAAATTAAAGTAGCGCTAACCAGTGGCTTAGGAATCAACGTTAAGATGGCTAAATCAGCCAGAATTAAAATTAGAATGAAAAATGGGAGTTTTGGGTTGGTTGGGGGGGTAGGGTTTGTCTCTTAGCCCCCTGTTTCTATGCCAGTGTGGTAAACATTATATTACATTTATAGCAAAGATAAAACATTGTAATTCTAAATTAAAACAACAAAATTATTCTAATAAGTAATGTAACTAAGATCATGTTTAAAGCCTTGACAATTTTTAACAGAAGTCTAATTTTATTAGAATTTGATACTGGTTTTCTCAAACTGCTAATATATGGATCAGATGAGTCTTAGTATGCCTTTATTATTCTTCACTCTGGACATTTTACGACTAAAATGTTTACGATTTTTTTTAAAAAAGTTTGTTTGTTGCTTCTTAAGCTTCTTCTGATAACATGCCTATTGGAAGAGATATTCTTCTTATAACTGAAAGACCATGAAAAAAAATTTTAATAATACTTGCTGGCATGTAATACCATGAAACAAATTTTACATACGTGCGAGCAACTTGTAAAAACAATACTCTTAGACTTTATCAGCATGATCATCTAAGAACCACAGGATAATGTACACAGGATGCCAAGTTGAGAAGAGGTATTGGTAAACCAATTATGTTAGATGCATCTTTTAAGATTTTCTAAAGAAGCGCCTGACCTTTGCCATCATTACTAGTGCCAGAGCCATTAAGCTCTAGGCATGTCAAACCAAGTTTCTTCCATTAATTTGTGTTGAGCTTCTCATTCTTCTTTTTTTTTTTACAGACTTGTTTTTTTCTTTTCTTGTTTTTCAACAGCTTATTTTAAATTTTTCGGCAGCATGTAAAAAGCATTCCATGCACTTTATCCAGGCATGTTATGTTGACAAGTCATACTTAAGTTCATTCTGTAAATCTTTACTTTTTTTGGCATGCATTGTTGTTGTTCATCTTGGATGGAGTTATTCCACACTCTCTCAGACAGTGCATTAGTAACCTTTCCATCTATCATGGTTAATTCTAATATGTTGCACGCTTACTCATTCTGCTAAGAAGATGTTAACTCAAATATTTGACTTTTAATGAACTGTTCCTCTGCTTTGATGACTTTATTTGTTTCTTTTACATATCTAAAACTTGTGCCTTATTGGTCTACATAACATTGTTGAAGAAAGGGATGCCATTTTCTTACTTTTTTTCTGTGTACAAATACGATCAACTCTAATGGAACAAAGCAGGTAATAGAGGTTCCTTGTTTAGTCAATATATTGCCTCACCTATTGCACCATCAAAACCAACTTTTATCTTAAACTTTATCTTGATCCAACTTTGTGAAACATCACTTTGTAAAGAGAACTGAATCTTACGAGTATGATTTAAGAGACTCTGCATATTCACCTGATGCTGAATATACTTGAAACTTTTCTAGGTATAGCATTGTTTCTTAGATTCTTTAAACATTATTATATGGATACAAGTCATGGTGGTCTTTAATTGCTGCTGCAAATCTTATAAGTTGATATGCATTTTTTCAGCGGTCAACCCACAATCTAAAATTAAAGCAAGCGTCTTCATCAGCTGAAAAATATTTTGCGCCTGGTAAACTTCCTATTTTTTTACATTTTTTACTTGCAGAAAATAATAATTCTTCTGGTGTACTTTCTTTCACCTAACTGCTTATTCTTTCTTTGTTTTGTTTAAATTATTGAAATTATTTTTTTGTTCCGCCTTTTTTTAACTTTATAGTGTTTGCATATAAGTCTTTATCTAACCGTATTTTTCAGAAAAAAATTATTTCTTTTGGATCCATTCCATTTTCTTTATATAAAACCACAATAAATTGATCCAGTTTTAAACTATTACCACCAATATATGTACTTAAAATATTATTGATATCTTTAAATAAAATACTCAAATTGTTTTCTCTTATATAATGGTGCAATCACATTTTTCATTTACTAAAATAAAAACTAGACTGTACATTTCATAAATACTTTGTACATGAATTTATATAAGAGTCACTATACGAAAAAAAATATGTAATTACCTTAAAAGCATTGCCTAATTTTTATAAACTTTTGATAAATATTTTTTTGACAAACTTTTAATTAAATAATTTGGTCAATTACTTTTATTGTTTGACAAAAAAATATGTTTTCAATAGCAGATGTTTAACTGCGACAGAGGTAACTTATGATTTTATGAACTTGTTTTTTAAAGAATAAAATGCAATAGGACTTAGTTTATATTATTACAAAATAACAAGATAAAAATAATAATTTTCATATTTTGATCTTTAGCTAGGTTTAGCAATGGCCAGGTAGTGGACAAAACTGTTTTTTTGGCAAATCGAATAAATATTAAAGAAAGAAAAACAATAAGAAATATAAGTACCAAATGTACTGTACACAGTAGGGAGACCGGGGTGGCTTGGCGCAGGGGTAAGTTGAGTGGCGTTTAATCAGAGCCTTTCATCAGAAAGTGACAAAAATTACTCAGAAACTTCCTCATGATTATTCGATCCCTGTAATGATTGTCAGGATTTGCGCATGCGCATGGGAGACGAGATTTATGCGTTTTTTGGACAAAAAACGATGTTTTTAACATATTTCCTTTTTACTTTACAAAGAAAATATTAAGTCTTAAGAAAAAAAAATTATTGTAAAAGTTCCAGTTACATTGGTTTACTATATCCAGTCGGACTTTTTTTTTCAAAGCTGCCGTTTTCAGGATCTATAGACTGTTTATTAAAAAAAGCTTTCGGGGTAAGTTGACAAATTTTTTACGGGGTAAGTTGGCTCATTACTATGGAAAAAATATTTATTTTTATAAAATTATTTTTTTTAATTTTTTTTATTTTAAGATATTTGAAAATATTTATTCTTACAATAAAATTAAAAAAAAAATTTTGTTTAGTTTTTTTTTTCCACAGATAAAAGGTGGAATCATGTTTGGCTTTTATACAGACTAATATTTGGTACCAGCTAAAAGTAATATTAAATTTTGGGATAAAATTGTCTGAAGTTCAAAAAAAATTTCTATTAATTTTGCACTAAATAGTGCATTAATAATCTTTTATAGTTGTCTGTAATTCCGTGGTGGGGTAAATTTTTGCAAATTTTTTTTGAGGGTCCGGAACTGGCAAGAATTTTTTTTTTTAAAATAAATGCAAATTTTATAAGATACCCTAATCCATACTCTTTAAGACTACACTTTAGTATTTTTAAAAAAATGTACTGTTAGGGCTACAGAGCTCATAGAGTAAAAACCAAATGTAACCAGCCCGGTCTCCCCTACATATAAACACTACAACTCACTATGGTTATCATAGCACTAAACAAGGTTGTTGCTATGCAAAATTAGGTATCCATAGCAACCAAATAAAATATGAACTCAAAGTAACATTGACTCCACATAAATATGCATAACAAGTATAAATACACATAAGTAGTGAAAATAGGATAAATAAAAAACCAGCAACTCCCAAAATTAATGTTGTTATACAAAATAAGGTATCCATAGCATACATAGATTTACTTAAGGGTACTGCTGCGGTTGAAAGATATGTAAAGGATTAGTGTTCTGTAAATAGTTATTCGCAGTCAGATAATAATACAATAATATAAGTTTTAAAAACAGTAATTCATTAGTGTCTCTGGGAAGCCTTTACGAACTCCCCACAAGGGAGCAATTTTTCAAAAAATTGAGTTTTTCTTATATTTCCGATATCTTTATTGAAAAAGGTGCAAACCTAAGGATGTTATTACGAAAAAAAATTGTTTATCATCTTTATATTTAATTGGAATGACAAAAAGTATATCCAAAATACTTCTTATAAATTATTATTGTAAATTATTTTTTATTCAAAACAATTAAAAAGTGACTAAAAAGAAAAAACCTCTTCAATTCAAAGAATATAATGTTGCTCAAAACACTTTTTTTCGTAAATGCTGTAACTCTGTAGCTTATGTTACCTTGACGTTTAGCTGCAATTAAGAATAGAAAAATTATTACCAAATAAATGGTATCTCTACGCTATCATTTTTGTTAGGCTCGGGAAATTTCTTTCGATTTCTAGGACTTGCTGTTAATATTGTCTCAACGTTGCCTTTTTTTGTATTGTAATAGACTGTAAAACGTTATTTATTACAATACGTTTTGTATTATAATAAGCTAAAACGTTAGTCACATGAATGTTCATTAGTCGTCAGACGTTAAGCTAAAATATTTTTATTAGACTTTATTAAACTAATGGAATCTAAACTAACTAATATTACTTTAAATTTTATGCGCTATTTTTATTCATACTTTATCTATTTTCTGAAATAAGTGATAAGACCATTTTTTTTTAGAGCACCAAATAACTAATCAAATAAATTTAAAAAAAAAGCTTAATTTCTTCGAATGTATATATTCGTAATATTATGTATTATATTTATTTATATTACCATATGATCGTTGGAAATGCAAATCTGTCTTCAATCTTTTGGAAAAGTTTTTTAATGAAGTAGAAAAAGGATTTCAAAAGAATAAAATGAAATTTATTTGCCAAATCAGGCTGAGTCGTTTACATTTTTTTCTCCTACGCAGTAATATATTATTACGTGAGGCATACATTATATTATATATTCTTATTATATAATATTTCTGATTTACTTATTGTATAGTACATTAGATTTACTCTGACTGTTATTCAGACTTTTAACTTTAATAAACTTGGGTTTGAGAAAGCAAGAAAAACTCGATCGAAGATAAAGTTTTTGGTATATTTTTGTTTAAAAATAGAATATTCATTTGTGGCGTAACTGAAAAGCAATACTTAGAATAGTTTAACTCAACTTTGTTATTATATTTTTGCAAAGAAAAATACTTGCATGAGTCTTAGTGTGCAACTAGTTATCTTTTAAATGTATTATTGAGCAAATTACTAAAAGAACTGTCATGATAAAC
This sequence comes from Hydra vulgaris, assembly GCF_038396675.1. Classification (NCBI taxonomy): domain Eukaryota; kingdom Metazoa; phylum Cnidaria; class Hydrozoa; order Anthoathecata; family Hydridae; genus Hydra; species Hydra vulgaris. The sequence continues at coordinate 33,739,023 of NC_088926.1, forward strand.
GGATGAAGAGGGAAACCTATAATATTAGTTTGAAATCTTCTGATAACATAATCAAAACATGTGTATTGAAAGAGGTATGTATGTTTTTTCATTATACAAATAACTGTAATAAGGTTGTTTTTTCTTTTTTTTTTTATATATATATATGTATTTTACAAATTGATATAAAAAACATGAAATAAAAAAACCACCAAAATTTATTAATCAGATGACACATTATTGTAACTTCAGTATAAGTTTTGTTTGTATTTTTAATGTGAAAATAAAATTATTTATGAACTGAAAATTCATTAAGAACATTTTTATTTGAAATTTTGAATTTATTTTAAAGTAAATATTCTAATAAACTTTTAAAGATACAATTTATTATAACTTTGCATGAAAAATCAAAAATAAGCAACAAGAAAAGTCAAGAAATATATTAGTTGAATCAAACTATTTTCCTTGATACTTTGTAGGGGTTGGTATTAGATAATTATCTTGATTAAACATGTGGATATTTAATAGCAAAAACAAGGTAGAAATGAAAATACTTAAACTAAGCATAGCACAAATTAATATTTTTGTTTCGTTTTTGCTCATTGTTCTGTATTTTTTTAATTATGGCAACTAATCATAAAATCTACCAGCTAATCAAATAAAATCTACCAATCCAATTCTAAATTTTTTGAAAAGTTGTATGTATTATATAGTTGAGAAATTTTTTTTTATTATTTTTATTCTATTTTTTTTTGGCGAAGTAAAATTGCAATTAGTTAAAGATAAGAATTAAAAAGTGGCAATCATAAAATGACTTGACATAGAAACTATCTAGTTATTTATTTTGGTAGATAAGAAAACTAGCATTTAAATTATCATTATTTAACTTTAATTCAATAACCACTAGATAATAATTTTATATAATGATATAATAATTTATATTTTGTAGTAATTTGAATGTCATAATTATTTTATGATATTAATATATATGTTTTTTATATTTATTATCTTATGATATTTATATATGCTTATTATATTTTATCTATATCAATTTTGTATTGATCAAAATATATTATATATAAGTAGTATATAATTATACTACTAAAATATATTCCTAGTTCATTTTTATTAGTTTGTAAAAATGAAAACTATTGTGTTATATTTATTTATAAATGAAGACGTTTACCAACAAATTGCTGAAAAAGATCATTATTTACTTTTGGCTGCAGAGGCAGGGAAAGTGTTGCTAGAAAAAAACAAGCAAATTACTAATTATTATCAAAGGTTACAGAAACAATATTTACATAAAATTGAAGGTAAGGGTTAATATATTTATGTTTGATTTTGCTTTTATAGTTTATATTAATAGTCAATGCTTAATTATATTATGTAAAACTACTTATGTAAATATTTACATAGTTTATGTATTCACGTTTGAATTTGTAATTAATTATAGTAATATGTTTTATTCATTATGTAATAGTTTTAGCATTTAAAATTTATGTATATCACATATATGTACAGAACCCAAAATAGTTTAACACTAAAAAAAATCAAATGCAAAGAATTATTTTAAATGCCCTCTGCCTTCTTCAAAAAAAAATCTAATTGCAAAAATTTTATTTGAAATCACCTCCACATTCTGCTTTTCAGTAAGGGGATGGGTTAATACAAGCAGATAAATAAAACTCAGACTCCCAAAAATAACTTGTTGCTATGCAAAATAAGGTATCCATAGCAAACAAATTATAAAAAAAATACCTTCAAAAAACCCACAGACCTCTATATATCAGCAGCTCATGCCAAATTTGATGAATATAGCAACTACAAATTAGTTATTAGTTTTGTCTAAAATTTGCCGATCCTGGCCACGCAGTGGCTTGTATTCTTCCGGACCTTGGTTGACATCAACCTTGGACCTTTTGGTTTAGCTTTTGGTTGTTTTATTTTATGTTTGTTTATTATTATTTATATATTAATTTATATTAATTTTAGGTTACTAGCAGATTTTTGAATCTGCTTCTAGTGTCTCAAATATACCTAGACTTATGCTTTAGACATGACTGTAAATGTGTGTTTAAATATTTAGCGCTTTGTATTCAATAGTAACAAATGCACTTTTTTTAAAAAAAATTAAAATAAAAATGAAGCTAATGTGTAACAAAGAATAAAAATTTTTAAAATTAGGTAATACAAATATATCAGGCCAAAACAAAACCTATTTACAACCACAACACCAAAAGAGATTATTGTTTATTACTGTTTTTGGTGATTTAACGAATTTGTATGGAACCATTCCTTGTATAATCCACATTGTATCATTGGTTTTTGGTTGCTTGGCATTCTGCAAGGGCAAATACAATCAAAGTCTCACTGTGCGAAATCTTTTGCAGCTTAGATGGAAATTGAGGTAATTCTCAAATTTTCAAAGGATTTTAATGTTTTCTCATATCTTTCTGAGGAGTCTTCTGCCAGCAGCATTAGCAAGTGCAGACCAAATTATATTTGGAACATTTACATACTCAATTTTAATTTTATCAGGAGTGCAGTGTAAAGTCTCAACTTGGTTTTTTAAAACAATGTCAAACTTATAAGCTGTCATAAACTCTGACATACCATTGTTGCTATAGTTATCCAATGCATACCATCATAATTCAAAACATCGGGTATATAAACTCTTTATTCTTTTGGACCTCTGAACTATTTGTGAATTGTAAAATGAGATCTTGAAACCCTGATATATGAAGAAAAGCATTTTTAGGAATTTCTGATTTGAGATAAACGATTGTGTCATTAGCTATCCACCATTTATTAAAGCATTTGTGTCATTCTGAAAGCGTTATGTTTCTAATTCTGAAGACCATATTGACCATAGTTTCTTTCTACACCAGGACAAATAAGGTTTATTTACGCGTGTTCTATTTGGATGGAAAAACTTTGGCATACAGAATTCTGTTTGTATTCTGGTTCTAGAACCAAACTGTTTGCAAGGGCATCGTCTTGTAGTAGACCTATTTTTGACAAACCAAATTCATTGAACCGAGTTAATCTTTAGTCTTAACATCTAAATGAGCGTTAATTATCGGAAATTGTATTACTTCTTTTAATTCTTGTTTAATGTACTAGTATAGGCGACTCATTAACAGAACTGCTTGATCTTCAATTAAATCCTCAAAATATCATTAATAAGTTCATTTTCGAGAGTCTATTCTGATTCCCTGGAAGCGAATCAATAAGTATTGCGGGATTTGGAGAAATCACTTTTTCCTCAAAACTCAAATCAGAAACTTTCTGTATTAGAGGAGCTATAATCAACCCAAACATCCAGCGGCACTAGTATTGTAAATACTCGGAACTTTTTTGATCACGTGTACACAACCGCCTTGTGATACCGAGAACGTATTTCTGTTTCAGGTTTTGAATTCAATACCACTTATTTATCAAAAAGATGTATTATTTAATATTTGATCAATATCGGATACGATATTCGCTACCAATTTTGATCAATTATCAACATATAATGGAAAAACGAAAAATCTTTGCTTTAAAGTGCATGCTTAGACTGAAATTGTGAAAAGCAAAATTTAAATTAAAAAGGTTTCTCTTGAGAAATTCTAGCAAAAAGTTTGTCTGGAATGAAAAAGGAATCGTCAGGAATACATAAAAAGTTATATAAAGAGATATCGTTCTGCTAAGAGCAGTATCACATATCTCCAATATACTTACAGTACTTTTTTGCACTAAAAGCCAAAACTTTATCATAAAAATATTTATTACTACTTTTAAATTTATTTATTTAGTTTTATGAAGTCCTAAATTAATATAGTTCAATATATTTTGCAATCAATCATTTCATACTCATTTATTTTATTATGTTGATTATTATTTTATTGACATTTCTGTTATGCTATTACCTTTTTTTTTGTTTTGTTTAAAAAATTTAGAAAAATAAATTAAAATTTTGAGCCAACACTGACATTTTATTGTTGCTAAACGTTAAATTTTGTTATAAGGGTTGCAGTTCTTCTATCTGTTTTTTTGTTCTTTATTCAATAAGTATTTGATTTAAATTAAATATGTCTTTATATATGAATATGTATATGAATCTTTTTAAATTTTTTTATGTTATTTTTTAATTTTTGCTTCGTGAATTCAAGTTATATATGTTTATAGTTTGCATATATATTTATATCATGTTCAAAGTTAAAAGTTTTTGATAGATATGTATGTGGTAATATGTGTTATATAATTGTTTTATAAATGTGTCATTAAACAGCATAAATGTATCTATTGTGTATATAAATATTATATGAGGTGTATGTCTTCATAAAGTTAAATAAATGTATTGTGTTTTATAGTTATTATATATGTTTATATTATGTTGTTTCCATCTTTTAAAGTGTGTGACTTGGCAAACGTGTTGAACAAGATTTTGCATAAAGTTGTTATTTATGTTACTAATGTTGTTACATTTGGCTTACCTTTATGTTGATGTCTATTGTTTAAAATTATAAGTGGTTTTATTATCTGCTTTTAATCATTCACTAAAAGCCACTCAAGAAAAATCATTTTGCTGTATATACATTTTGTTTATATTCCAATTTGAATTTTTATAAACATGATATACCAACATGAAATAAAGCTAATATGAAATAATATTATTTAATAACTACTACTCTCTTACATCTTATCTCTATCAGATATATTGATTTTCGATTCATATATGATGTTTTACTTTGTATTTACTTATCCATTACATTTTTTCATTTCAGATTTATCATATGATGGATTTATGCGATATAAAAGAACAAATATATGTAAATTTTTATGAATTTTTTAAAAACATTTGCTAATAGTCTGTCAATGATATGTCATTTTTAAGTAGTTTCTAGGCTTCTAAATGTGTTTCTTATTCACATGGTTTTACAAAGCAAGTTCTGCAAGCAAATTTTTTAAGCCTTTAAGGAGAATTGGCGTTATTCTTTGTTTAATTTAATTTGTTTGTAAGTATAGTAGTTCTAATTAATAAAATGCTTGCTTGTTTTTGGTCTTTTTTACTTATCTGTTTTCAGATTCTTATAAACTAGGCAACTCAGCTAAGCAAGTTTTGTTTTATTTTTTTTTAGTGCAATTAGAAAGAGCTGAAAGTTATTTTTTTAATACAAATTGATAAGAACTGAAGTGTTTTTCTCAGTTACTTCACACGGTATAACTGATACTGATTTGAGTAAATTTCAGTTATTTCATTTTATATTGGATTTATTTTATATTTGATATATTTTATATTAGATATATATTATATTAGATATATATTATATTAGATATATATTTTATGTATTTAACATGGAAAACTGACTGTAATTGTTGACATGAAAGTTTATAAACATAAATCTGCCTATATTTCAGTATATTTTATATTTCTCTGTATCTATATAAATATTAATAACAGAATAGAAAAAATAAATACATTTTTTGAAAGTAGGAAAAACATGATGTTTTTCCATATTTCATTGTGCAAAGTGTACCACTTTATTGTATTGTATTGTTTTAATGAAATAAAATTACAATAACTATTGTATTGTTTTGATGAAAACAATTACAATAACTATTGTAATGTATTACTTTACATTAAAGTAGAAAAGCTAACGTATTTTAACGTATTTATATTCATCTCTGACGAACTGACCATTATTTTTGCTATTTTTTATTGCAATATATTGCAAATTTTATTTTTTCATATTTAGATTTCGCATCACCTATCTTGTTATGTATTTCTAAGCTCTAAATGGCTGCAAAATATTGCCGTCATTCTGATGATAGCCTTATCATTATGAAAAATAACATTCATAAATTATTTTATTTATCCTTCTATTTTTTCCTCTTGATTTTAATGCTCAAAGGAACTTAAATATATGTGAAAATTAACTTTAGTAACACAAACAGTTAACATATATAATTCTTCTTAATATAAAAATGGTAATGTCTTTTATTACAATAAAATTGTTATTGTATTACAAAGACGAATTACAACACAATATTTATTGTTATTGTTGTTTAGTTTAAAAGTTGGTAATTTAGAGGAGGGAATAGATGTAATGTAACGTTCATATCTGCACTGTGATAGTGAAACTGGAGCGAGTCAAATTGAAATATAAAAAAGAGTTAGTTGGTTATTTGTTATTATAAGTTTATTTATATATACTCTATAATTTAGTGTTGAAATTAAATAAATTTTGAAATAAGTCATGTAACTATGATAATAGATATTTCAAGAATGTATATTAAAAATACGCGCAGTGGAGAGTTTGTTAAAAGAATAGGTTTATATTATAATTAACATTTTAATATAAATACTATGTACTCTAAGTAACATAGATTTATATTCTTAAGCAATGTTAAATGTGCAATGCTAAACAAAAGTATGAACATATGAAACACCCTTCAAAGTCTTATCCTTAATTTTAGCATAAAATTACCCACTTCTACGTCAATCTATGTTATTTTACCACATTTAAAAAAAAGACGCTTCTATGTGAAGATTATTACCCAGAGGTAGATATCAAAAATATTAAAGAATCGAAAAATTGGTTTGATATTTTAGTGAATTTAGTGAAGGTAGATAATTTAGTGAAGTTGTGAGGGTGGATATTTTAGTGTTATTAGAAAAATAGGAGATCAATGAATGGAGATTGTAATAATCGTAAAAATGTAAGTGGAGACAACGTACAAAGACAAACCGGTCAAATGGTTTAACCAACACAGCTCTAATTTGTTGATTTTATAGTGGCAGATTTTCATTATTGACACCCCACATAACGACCAAACTGGAAGAACAACAGTAGGTACTACATTAGATTAAATATTCCTAGCAATAGTGAAAATGCTAGAGAAGAGACATAAGTGATCAATAAAATTTGACTGGGGTATAAATAACTACATAGAATGCTAATCTATTTTAATCAACACTTAAGTACATATAAGCATTTGTTATACACCCAAAAACTAAGATATCAATCAGACGTCGTTGTTTGGTCGTATCAATCAATATTCTTCATTTCATTTAAAGGTATTCATTGCGGGTGGATTAATCGTTTGTGGATGTCAATTTTTCAAGTAGTCGGTTATTAACTAATCCGGTTACCCTTACTAGTTGTGCTCCAGTTCACTAGACTGAATTCTTTCCATTCTTCTATTTGTTTTTGCACACTCCCAGCCGTTTTTGATGATCTTGTTTTGTCATATTAATGAGGTCGGTTTCACAAATGATCTGTCGTTAGCTAATAAAGTACACCTCTCGTATTGTTAGTACCTACAACTTACTATTATGCAATGTATTTACTATTTATGCTCCACTAAATCCTCTAAAAGGGCTGATCCATGAAATTGATAATATGTCAAACTATTGTTAATAGGATGAGTAACTAAAAACTTATACAACTGTACAAACAATTTATAAAAATTTAATAAGCAAAATAACTTCCGTTTTGTATATAATACTTTAACCAAAATTTTGATCAATTATTTTTTATTAATTGAAATGATCATAATGAGGCTGATCAGGGATGAAACTTTTCCACCGATAGATCAAAGTATTTTATATAATATATATTGTATATATATATTAGGTGGAGTTATAAGGTTATGAGCAAGGGCGGATCTACGGGTATCCTTTGTTGCCCAGGAATCACCCATAATATTCTAAGAAATTGTAAAAAATTCCGTTTCATAATATAAAAAATACTAATCTTAAATATTCAGTATACTAATATGTATATATGAGTTCTTTAAAAAAATAAATATTGCCTTTATAGAAAAACATACACGGCTATAACAATGCTTCAAAAACTTTACTCCCCTCCTTCATGTTTCAAAACGCTGCATTAACCAGGATTCTTTTTTTAAAGTAAACAAAACCGAAAGAACCCTTTTAATGAATCGTTGTTGGAATGTATTTATTTTGGTTGCCTTAATAACGGCCAAAAATATCCTCTTTGTTTCAGGATTCATTTGACCCGAATTTCTGGTAGACAACAAAAAAAAGTTGCAAGAACGTTTGGTCAAAACGGTTCTCTCGGTTCCGTTTATATACAAAAATGCTTAATCTTTCTAATAACGTCTTAATTATTCGAATAAAGTCTTAAGTATTCGAATAAGTTTATCAAAAATCAGCTTAACCATTAGAGCGCGACGAGCCACGATCTTGGCTTTACCGTTAGAGCGCGAAGAATTTCTCTCACGAAAGCCCAGTGGCTTTAAGAGAGGTTATTGAAACTAGGGTTGAGCTTTTACCGACTTTTAAATTTTCCGGTAAAACGGTAAAAAAATCAAAACTTACCGGTAAAATCGATAAAATCGGTAAAAAATAAAAAGACATGAACAGAAGACCATAAAATGCAGTAATAAGTAAATAAAACACATTAATGTTAGTTTTGAGATTTATTTTTGGATAAAAAATGAGCTTTGAGAAAACAAAGTGTATCAAGTAAGTCGTCACTCATTCTGCATCGAATTTTTGTCACAAATAATCCAGCGGCAGAAACGGCTCGCTCAGATTCAACACTTGTTGGTGGGATGGTTTCTAGTGCATTGAACAAAAGTTCAAGGTTTGCAGTTCTCTTTCCGGTCGTTTCATAGACCAACATTTCTTTTGAAATGGCCTTGAATTCGTCGTTTGAATTGTGTCGCTGTTTTTTGGCCGAATGCTGAATTGCTTCCTCGAGTTCCTCTTCAAGAGAAAGTGGATTTTCATCAAGAGTTTCCGAGCCATGCACTTCTTGAATAAACTCCGGGTCATCTGGATTTGTTGGAAAAAGCCTAGACAGCAAGTGTTTGGCGGTCTTTTGAAGTACAGACTTCGGAGGCATATTGAAAACTTTATGCTCTTCAATGTTCAATGTCGGACAAGCATTCTGGATTGGAAAGATATCTGTACAAGCTTACAAGATTGCTCTGCCTTCTCTCTTCAAAACGTCTCAAAATTGCACTCTTTATTGCAATGCAAAGAGGTGAATCTTGTTGTTTCAGCCTGTTCATAAGAAACTTGAAAATTCCTTCAGAAGTAAGAAGAGTTGTATTTTGTCGGCAAAGTGCTTCTGCTGCTAATTTGACTGGTTCAAGAGCAGCTACAATGTCGGATAAAATGTCTTCTTCATCATCACTGCTAATCAAATGTGGAGAAATGTCCTTCAATACTTTTCTGATTGAATGTTTGATTTTGAGGAACTGTTGAATCATTGACAGCAGACTGTTCCATCTTGTTCTACAGTCAAGGATAAGTGAAACCTCTTTTCCGTGCTCTTTCTTAATTTCTTCTTGAAGGACGTCATTTTTGACGGGCAATTTTCGAAATAACATGACAATTTTTATGACTTTTGTGATGACAGATTGCAAGTGAACTTTCACTTTCGGAATGGGAATGTTTTCATCCATGGCGGCACCAAGAAAACTGACTTCGGTGTCAGATTCAGATTCGTCACTGCTGACTTCGTCGTCGTCGCTTGTTTCTTCAAATGAGTTTTGTTGAATTTGTTGAGAAGGCTTCTTGTACAGCACTTCTTGAACGGCCAAGTGCATTCCGTGGGTATAACAAGTTTGATGCTCGGTTGGAACCAGTTTTCCGAACTTAACCATCATGGAAGCTCCGTCAGTAACTGAGCAGACAATGCTGTCGCCTAGTTTCAACCCAAATTCTGCCACTTTTTCAGTGACAGCAGCTGCAGCTTTTTCAGCCGGCAGAGATCCGGAAAATCGAGTCAAGCTCAGAATCCAGTGATTGTTTTTTTTATGAATATTAATATTCATGTACCTTCGATTTTTCAAAGAAGTGTACTCATCCAGTGTAATTGAAAAGCGTTTTCCCATTGTCACTAAAGAATTGAAAGTATTTTTAAGGTCAATCCTTACGCCAGTTGCAAGCTTTTTAACTGACTGGATTGCTTCTTTGTGATTTTTTGGGAAATCATAACCTTTTTTAGACATTGCAGATCGAATGAAAGAGCTGTTAACAATGGCATTGAAACTAAATCCATCCAGTGCTGTAAGTCTTGAAATCACTTCTTCAATTGATTGCTTTTGAAAAAAGTTGAAATCTTAGGCCTTTTTGATTGTGATGCAGCTTTTGGTGTCACTTTTCCCTGTGTTTCCTTTTTGATTCCATGTTTCTTGTCTAAATGATACCACATTCCAGTTGTGGAACTTGTCTATTGACTTGTATTTCCACAAATTTTGCAAGTAACTTTTTTCCCTTTGTTTAAGGTGTAGTGTTTCCAAGCGTCCGACATTTTGCCAAAACGCAAATCAATTTAGTGATAAAGACCACAATAAATATGAATGATGAAGACTTTGCAATGACATCGCAAATGGCGGTCGTTTTTTTGTAACGGTGAAAAAGAAAGAAAAAAGAATCATCTAGAAAAAATCAAAAACTATTAAAGGTAAAAAAGAAAAATATATATATATATATATATATATATATATATATATATATATATATATATATATATTAAAGAATAAATGATAGCATTAACAAAATTAAGCCAAAATAAAAAGAAAGAAAAAAAAAGTCAATCAAATTCAACAAAAAGATATCTTTAAGTTAAAATGTATGAATAAAAAAAAAGAAATTAAACGCTAAACAAAGTTAAGAAAAATATTGAACGTTTTTATAAATTTTTTTTATTTATTTTTGTGTTAAAAAATTTTTTTTATATCAACTTATAGGTATTTACTTAATATTAGTTTTATAACTATTTGTAAATGACCGTGGATGTAATATCGTTTTCCAAATACATTGATTGATAAATAAGTCACAAGAAAGTAAAAACGTTTTTCTTAAAGTGTTTAGACAAAACTAAACCAACGAAATCACTTTTCAAGCATAACAAACAACAGCTTTGTTGACAGGAAAATGAAAATTAAATTTTTAATTAAATTTTTAATTTATTGGTTGAGCCATTTCAAGCATTCTAAAATATTTTCAAGCATCCTTCAACGTTATTAAAAAAACAATATTTGCCGAAATTTACCGACATCACTTTACCGGTAAATCGGTAAAACAATTTTACCAATTTACCAGTAAATTTTCGGTAAAAGCTCAACCCTAATTGAAACTACGACTTTTTCCAGCAAAATACCGCTGTTTGTTTATTTAAAATGGTAGCACAATTAGGGCACATTTTCATCTATCTTTTAGTATTTTTTACTATATATATATTTAGCATTAAAAATGAGCGACAGTGAAGTAACTTTTATGGATGTTGAGAAATGTACCATCAAAGAATTTTTAAGTTCCAGACAGTTTGTTTGTTGAAGACAAGATAGCTTCGATTAAAAAATTGTATACAATATTATTTAATACAAATATATCAACTAGTATGATAATATGGAGTATTTTATTTTAATATTTATGTAGACTTTAGTTCTGATGGCGATGTTGATATAGATGATGTTAGTGGTAATGTTTTAGATGATTGGGTATTTGTTCTAGGAAATGACCATGGACCTGATGTTGTTCACTTTACTGGTGAATCAGGACCCAAGCACTCAATTTCACATGAGTCTAAGCCTATTAAATATTTTGACTTGTTTTTTACTCATGAATTTTTGCAAAATTTAGTAAATTTTATTAATAGTTATACTGTAACATGGATTCAAAATAATCAACAAAATTTGAGGTCCCATCCAACATCAAGAGGTCATGGATGGATTAAACAGGGAAAGACCAATCTTTCAGATATAAGAGCTTTCCTTGTAGTCGTAATCAACATGGGTCTCATAAAAAAAGCTAACCTATAACTGTACTGGAATATAAGTCATCCTTGTGTAATCTACTAAAAATGTATCATAAATGTATTTTATTTTTTATTTTTTATTTTGATATATAGATTTTTTTAAAACTTAGGATAATTTAAATTTAACAGTGTTTATCTTTCGATTACAAAGAAATTTTTTCTTTCTTTCAGAATCATCTTTTAGATTTGAGAATTTGGATTTGTTAGTGACAAAATTTTAATTTTACTTCGTGTATTCATTGTTGAAGTTTTATAATATTTTGCAAGCATGTAAAGTTTACACATTTTCTTTCAGCCAAAGTTTATTTTTGTATTTATGTTGCATACAGTCTGTTTTGTGTTGCACATTTATTACTTAAATTTTATTATTTCGCTAATTTCTTTTAAAAGCAAAATCATTTACTGAAATTATTTATATAAATAATTTAGTTAATTTATACTTTTTCAAGTTTTATGTCAACTGACAGTTCAAAATTTTTAAAAATTTTATCAACAGCTTATTTGTAGACAAAGTTATTACCTTGTGGAAAACGAGCGACAAGTTAGCTTTGAAGCAATTTTTTTTCTCACGTTATTGTTTACTTTTGCACGATTAACCATGATTAACAAGCCGAGGCGTGTAACTCGAAAAACGTCATCAATCAAAGATAATAGTTATAGTAACTCGTAACTAGTAACTAGTAACTAGTAACTAGTAACTAGTAACACTAATAGTTATAGTAACTCGACAATCAACAGTGGTATAATAAAAACTGATATCGGAGACCATTTTTCTATTTTTTCAACAACAAATACTAATTGCTGTATAAATAAAATACCAGTTACAGTATACATAAGCAAACAAAGACTGTTTAAAGATCGATTACGATCTTTAGATCAGTCACGCGTAGCGCATACAATTTCTTTATCCGCGTCTTTACAGAGCAATATGATGAAGTTTTTGCTAAAATTTAGAAAATTATAAAATCCAAAAGTGTGCATAACCTGTGAATGACATAAAGTCTTTTAAAATCATCACAAAAAAAATAACGCTATACGAAAATTTTTTTAAAAAAACAAAGACTATGAAAACAAAACTAAATATAAAAATACAAAAACTATTTCGAAAAAATAAAAAAGCGATCTAAAAAAAAAGTTCGATTCTGGTCTTCCCCAGAAATCATTTGGAAACGCTAAAAAACTTGGACTATAATAAAAGAAAAAAAAGGAAAAACAAAAATTACATCAAGCAACATCCCTAATCGACTGAAAACTGATAAAGGTAAAATTTTTAATAAAAAAAAAAGTTGCTGAGAGACTGAATAACTTTTTCATAAAAGTTTAGAAAAATTTAGCCAAAGAAATCTCTCCAAGTAGCAAAACATTCCAGTCTTTTTTGAAAAAATCAGATTTTATTACGGACAATTCGGAACTTTCCATTGAAGAACTTCGTTCAGCTTTTGACTCGCTTCAGACAAATAAAAGTCCAGGTCTTGATGAAATTAATGCAAATGTTTTGAAAAGTGTCTTCTATGTTATTAAATTGCCTCTTTTCATTATTTTTAAACTTTCATTAAAAAACGAGGACTTTACTGATCAAATAAAAATTGCTAAAACAAATCCAATTTATAAAAACGGTGACGAATCTTTAGAATCAAAATACAGACCCATCTCAATTCTTTCCTGTTTTTCAAAGATTCTCGAATGTATTATGTATAATAGAATATATAACTTAATTGATAAAAGCAATATTTTATATCCTAAACAGTTTGAGTTTCGGAGAATTCATTACACTGAGCATGCAGCGAAAGATTTGGCTAGCAATATTTTGAAAGAACTTGATGACAATATTTATACACTTGAAGTTTTTTTTGAGTTATCGAAGGCATTTGACACTGTCAATCACGAAATCCTCCTCTTTAAATTAAAAACTTATGGAGTTTAAAGTTCTAATATAAAATAGCTACAGTCTTACCTCCAAAATCGTAAATAATGTGTGACGTATGATTTAACTTGTACGCGGTTAGAAGTTATTAGTGGTGTCCCTCAGGGTTCAAAACTTGGTCCTCTGCTGTTTCTCTTATATATTAATGACATCCACTTTCCTCTAAATTCCTTAATTTTGTTCATTTTGGTGATGATTCTAATATTTTTTTTGGGGTCTAATTTAAAATATGCTTTTTCTACTGTAAAAACAAAGCTAATAAATCTCACTGACTGGTTTAAAGCCAATAAACTGTCCGTTAATATTGATAAAACTAAATACATTCTGTTCACAAAAGCTTCGAAAACTAATAATATACCCTTGAAACTTCCTAACTTACTTATAAACAACATTAAAGTAAAAAAGTTCATTCTATGAAAATCCTAGGTATAATATTTGACGATCATTTAAATTGGAAAAATCATATCCAATTAATGGAAAACAACTTTTCAGAAGCTCTTGGAATCCTTTTTAAAATGAAGCATCTTTTGAATATAATGTGCTTAAAAAAGATTGTATTTTTTATTTATTCATAGCCACATTAGTTATTGCAATAAAGCGTGGACTTATTCATCTTCTTTAAAAATAATTTTTAAAAAACAAAAGCAAGCGAGCCGGTTAATTTTGAATGCAGGTAGATTTGCATGCGCCGAGTCTTCCTTCAAAAAAATAATGTTTTAAATATTTTTGAGCTAAACATCAGCCTAAGTCTGATATTTATGTTTAAAATTCATAACAACATTCTTCCAACATATTTTCAGCCTCATTTCACCTTGATTAATCACAAATACTCTCCAAGACATTCCATTGGCATTTTTTTTATCCCTACAACATCCCTTAAAAACTCAGACTTCTCAATTATATGTCAAGGACTACGTTTGTGGAATTATATCCTGAAAAAAGATATGAAAAACATAACTTCAACTGAACTATTTAAAAGAACAGTTAAACGATATTTATTAAATTTCAATAATAAAAACATTCTTTTGTATTTTTAAAAACACATATATTGATTTATTAACATGTATATATGCATCTTATAACTTATGTATATTTTATGAACTGAAATATGTTATAATATCTACAAAACTTGTTATATGTACAAAATTTCTAGTATGTATAAAACTAATATAACGTATATTTTAGGGAGTTAATACATAAAGCTTTATTGAAACTTTCACGAAAATAGAAGCAGGGTAATAAGATGCATTGTCTTCCACTTGCACTTGTCAGAAAACAGAAAACAAAGATTTAATTTTTAATTTTTCCAAAAAACATTGTAAAATGATTGTTTATT
Source organism: Hydra vulgaris (assembly GCF_038396675.1). Lineage (NCBI taxonomy): Eukaryota > Metazoa > Cnidaria > Hydrozoa > Anthoathecata > Hydridae > Hydra > Hydra vulgaris. The sequence continues at coordinate 33,754,051 of NC_088926.1, forward strand.
GACGAAATATATATATATATATATATATATATATATATATATATATATATATATATATATATATATATATATATATCGCGACGTTAGAATTATCTTGTTCTATCTCCACTTTTTGAAAAAATTGAGTTATTGATAGTGTTGTGTACCTCAGAATAATGTTTTTCTACTGTATTGAAATCTAAGAAATAAATAAAAAAGTTGCTGAGAAAACATAAATTATAAAAAAAATTTTGTATGCCGTCTCCTAAAATCTTTTTTTTTTAAATCGTTTTATCTCAAAACTCAAAAATGTGGAGATAGAACAAGATAATTCTAACGTCGCGATATATATAACATGAAATGAAAAAAAAACTTCAAACATTTATTTACTGTATCTATACATACGTATATATATACATATGCAAATATACCTATGTGTGTATGTAAATATAAATATATATAAATAGTTATAAATATATATGTATATATATATATGTATTTATATATATATATACATATATATATGTATATGTATATATATATATATATATATATATATATATATATATATATATATATATATATATATATATACATATATATATATATATATATATATATACATACATGTATATATATACATACATTGCTCTTGTCAGAAAACAGAAAACAAAGATTTAATTTTTAATTTTTCCAAAAAACATTGTAAAATGATTGTTTATTGACGAAATATATATATATATATATATATATATATATTATATATATATATATATATATATATATAACATGAAATGAAAAAAAAACTTCAAACATTTATTTACTGTATGTATACATACGTATATATATACATATGCAAATATACCTATGTGTGTATGTAAATATATATATATATAAATAGTTATAAATATATATGTATATATATATATATGTATTTATATATATATATATACATATATATATGTATATGTATATATATATATATATATATATATATATATATATATATATATATATATATATATATATATATATATATATATATATATATACATATATATATATATATATATATATATATATACATACATGTATAAATATATATTTAATACAGTTTATTTCATTCGATTTGTTCGAATGAAATAAACTGTTTGGAAAAATGCTTTAGTTTTATAACTTTTCAAGGTTTATTTTTGCATTATTAGATAATTTAATATATATAGTAGTATTTTGAATAAAATACTTGGATAAAAATAATAAAATTGCTAAAGTAGGAAAAAGTAATTAAAAAATGGACTATAAATGAATTTAAAACGTGAATCAATATATCGAAGTTTTAAATCCTTGGTTTCAAAAGAAGATTGTTAGCTCAAAAAAAAAATTGTTAAACATATGATAGAATAGTGTAGTATTAACTGTGAAACATAGTGAATTTAGTGTTAAGGTGTGGAGCTGGTTCAATCGGAATGCCGCAAGCGACATTGCAAAATTAGAGGGATTACGACAAAAGTAGTTTATTTAGACATGTCATGCTATAAATTTTGAAGTTGGATTAATGGTAATTCTTTTTTTAAATCCAAATCATTTTCTTTAAATGTATAAATTATTTGAGTGAGTTAGAGAATGATCTAATATATACTTTTTTGATTTATTTATTTTAGGTGCCCCAAGAAATCTTTACGGCCTTATGACTGAGCACCGCGGAAGAGCATTTGAAACGAAGTTCACGCCTTCTTCCTTACCGATGTTATAAAACTTGCCTAGATGTGGCGTTAAACTACGGACCTTTAGCTTCTGATGCAAGCGTGCTATCCACTGCGCTGCGGCAGCTTAATATTGAATAGAATAGTTGAGCCTCCTGAACCACTAGAGTTTTCACCTAACAAAATTTTATGGGATAAATTAAAAATAATGTCAAAAATTAATGTCTAATGATGCAAAAGGTGTGAAAATATTTTTAGTGATTAGCAAAATATTGCTTTGAACAAATTTTAAACAAAGTAAGAAAAATAAAAAACTTGAATAAGTCGTTAAGTAGAATCCCAATAATATGTAAAGATTTGTCACTAGAGATGATTAAATAGCCAAAGAAAATATAAATTAATCTAATATAAATTATTAAATAAAAAAATTTAATTGGAATTTTTATTAACTTTTATGAAAACTTAATGAATTGGAAAATAACATATAATTCAGGAAGATTTTGTTTTGAGTTTTTCTCGCAATAAACAAAGTAAAACTTTGATATCTCATATTGTATATAAAGTATGACCATTTAAATATTTATCGACGGTAGTTGTATATATAAGTATATATATATATATATATATATATATATATATATATATATATATATATATATATATATATATATATATATATATATATATATATATATATATATATATATATATATATATATATATATATACCCAGTAAACACACAATCGTCTATTAAACATATAAACAATGTTTCGACAAAACGTTTAGATATGGTCGATTATCCGTTTAGAATGAAATCCAGATTAACGTTTAGTACAACCGTCCATAAAACGTCTATATTTAAACGTATTTTAGACGTCTATTATAGGATTATTATACGTATATAAAGCGTTTAGATTTACTCTTAGTGAATGCATATAAAACTTTTAGATCTTGTCTAATAGTTTCTTTGATTTAGTTAACGTAATTTCAATTTACTTAAGTTTTAAAACTGATATAAACTGAAATTACGTTATAACTTTTTAACTTTATATAAGTAATAAGAGAAATGAATAAATCTTGAAATTTATAAACAAGGTATAGTTATATAAGGTCTTGTTTTTTATATTTTTTAAAACTATTCCAATATGTTTATAAACTTTTATACTATGCTACTTATACTATACTTTTATTTTATAAAACTATATATAAAGTTATAAACTTATATAAAAACGTTTTAATATAGTGGAAATTTAGAGAAAAACTGTTTGTGTACTTTACTTGTTTATGTTTCGATAATTAAAAAAAATTAAATGATCAAGCTTTTTGCAGTGGAAATTTTATAATAACGATTTCTATCAAATATTTTTTGAATTTAATCTCATTCGCAGAAAATAAAAGTTTACATTAAGATTAAGTCAAAGATTACTAAAAAAATTAATAAACTCATAAGCAAATATTTTGGATCACTGTTTTCTCTGGTTTATGCATTATCAAAAATCTTCCTAGAATACCGTCTACCGCTTGTTCATCATGCACCTGTTTGTGCAAAACCATCTTCTACATTCGTATCCTGATCGTCTGATTTTGTAACCTGATTTGTAACCGCAAAAAAGCAGGGTAAAAAAGTTTGCATTTTAAATATAAATTCATAAGTCAAAATTGGAAATACATAGAACAACTTTACATATAGTGGATTTTCTGAATGGAAGTTTCCAAAATTTCCTGTACCACCCATGTTTATTTTTGACATTAAAAAATTAATAAGGTTTTGACATAACATATGCAATGGTTTTTACCAGCTCTGTTTTTCTTTAGCACATGTAACTTAATTAAGCTCAAGTAGATCTAAAATAAAAAAAATAAATATTTAGTTATTAAACCTATTGATTATAGTAAAGATGAATACCTACTGTTACACAATCATACTAGCGTTTACAAAATGAATTTACTGTTTATAAAACTTACGAAAAAAGTTCTTGCAGCAGGACTTTCATAACGAGAGACGAGGAACTCACATTTTTTAACTGTCAATGTCGCCATCAATAGTTTCTAAAACATTTGAGTCCATTGATTTATTGGCATTTAGGAAAGTAGATTGTCGCAATAAGAGCTTTTAACTACTATGAATTAAAATGGCGCACCCGACACTCGTTTATTATTTATTTATCAGTCGTGTTGCTTTCAGTTGTTGTAAGGAAGTGAATCTTGAAAACGCATTAAAGTCGAATTTAATTACTAAGCCAATAAAAAATAGTTTTTAAGTTTTTTATTTCGTTTTAAGTTATATATATATATATATATAAATATATATATATATATATATATATATATATATATATATATATATATATATTTATATATATATATATGTATATATATATATATGTATATGTATGTATTATGAAGATTTTCAAAGCACTTATATTGTTTAATTATTAGTAATAATTTAAGACCACTGGACAGTCTCATCATTAGATGCTTAACTAAGTATTTGAGGCACCTTGAAGAAAAAGGTAACTAGTCTTAAAAAAAGTTTATTTTATTATCAGACCTGAATAGATGAAAAAAAATCTTTAAAATAGAAAAAAAATTATTTTGATATATTCATAAATTACAGATATACAGACTTTTTAGTAAACTTTGTAAAATACTGAATTTGAATAAAAATTATGTTATTGTAAATAAGAGGAAAGTATTTTTTTCTATCAACCTCATAATATTTACTGTGCTTTGACAAATAAAAATTATTATTAATTGACTATTATTAATTATGACAAAATAAATCGTTAATATTCTTATAAAAAGTACTCTTTTAATTCTGATTTGATATCTCGATTTTTTTAGGAAAAAAAAAGAAATTTTTATGCATGTTGGAGAAAGAAAATTTATCAGATGCATTTAATTTTATTTGCGAAATTTTTTGTTATAAACGCGTAAATTATTAGTTTTTCTTATTCAAATTTATTTAATACCCAATGTAATGTTATTTGAAGGGTTAAAAAAAATAAGAAAGTACTTTTCAGTGATTTTCATTATGCTATTTTGTGTTTATACAATAATGTTATATTGTGTCTGAACGTTTTATTGAAAAGTTTGGATAATAAAAGGTTTCTATCAGCATTATCAGCATTAAATAAAAACCAGGTTGCGTAATACAAGTTGTTGCGTTTAAACTGATGTTAACAACATTTTTCGCAAAAAATCAATCTGCATTATCACAACCGGCAATGGATTCCCAAGTAGCTGCTATCCTTCAGATTTGTTGATTGGTGGTGATGATCTTAATAAAAAGGCAGCAACCTTGCATTTCAGTTGTACTATTAGTGAAAAATTAGTTCAGATTCGTCAAGATTTTTAGTAGCCCTGCCGACTAGATACCTTAAAATAACGAACTGATTGAGGTCATCACAGTGAATCAGCAGAAAAGAGACTCAGCGCCACTGATTCTTCAAAGTCCGAATCTCGTAAAAACGTTGAAACTTTACAACGCGCCTAAAAAGAGCTGTTTAAAAAAAAACAGAAGTAAAGACAGGAAAGATCGCCATTACCATATCCTGCTATAAGTAACGGTGTTTACTTATTATCTTGCAACTTGTTTTTAGGGTTTTTTACCGTTTTTAAGCTCACCATATTTTGAATGTGGTTGGTATTGCAACAGTTGAGTTTTTTATGACAGCTGCGTCTATCTTTTTTTATCTTCAACGAAAATGTAGCATATTTTCTACTTAAAGACATTGCGAAAAGTGAAATCAAAACTCGAAATAAGAGTGAAGGTTCTAAAAGGTCTCTCACAGACATGATAACCTCTGAGTTATCATGTCTCATAGATACGATAATTTAGTAAAAAAAATTCTGCTTTTTAAATGGGCTATTCTAATTACAAGGTATATGTATCGGAAATAGTTTTTTAAGTTCCTTGAGGTCAATAGTGCTTATACAATTTTATATTTGAAATTTACTTTTCAACTTCAAGATAGCTTTGAAAGAGCTGAATTATGAAAAAACGCATTAGTCAAACACGCATGTAGAAGATACAACGCTGTTTAAAAAATGGATTAGCAGGAGACTGATATCATTATCATCTGGAGCACATTTACAGAAAGGTTCAGCAAAGTGAACAAAATGCTCTAGTGATTAGAAATAAAAAAGATCTTTGTAGTAAGTCTATAGTAGTTGACCTATGAAAAACTTAGACGCAAACAACTTCATAATGAATTAATGTCTGCTGAGGTATCAGACTTCACTTGGAGTGGAAAAGTGATTGCTGAGACTAGTGCTATTGTGTATCGACTTTGAACTAAAGTTGAAAGGCAATTATGGCTTATGCTCTACTTCTTTCTTGTTTTGAAATCTTTATTCACATTTCAGATTTGGATTCTGTTGCAGTTATATCACACGCCTTTAACATTTATAAATCTTCCCAGAAAATGTGGACATATTTATATCGCTATATTGGTATATTGATATATTGCGCCAATATTGGCAAACAATATTGCGCCAATATTGGCATATCAATATTGCGCCAATATTGGCATATCAATATTGGCCAATATTAGTATACCAATATTACGCCAATATTATTTTACTAATATTGGAATGCCAATATTAGCGCAATATTGGCATGCCAATATTCGCTAATATTGCTATACGAATATTGGTGCAATATTGTTTGCCAATATTGGCCCAATATTGTTTCGTTATTATTACTCCAATATTGACCAATATTGCCAATTTACGTATTGGTACGCATGCGTAACATTATTTGATATTCATAAAGTCCTTTGGTTTTGTCCTTTCATGTCCTCAGTACTCTTAATTAAACATTTACATATTGAATCACGAGAAAAAGTGGTTGTAACTTATTTTGAAACAGATTTTATCACGAGAAGAAGTGGTAAAAGTAAAGAAATCCTTTTAGTTGAAAATTTACGGATTGTATCACGAGAAGAAGTGGTTGTAATCAATTTAAAACGGATTGCATCACGAGAAGAAATGGATAAATATTGCTATAATATAAGTATCATAATTGAAATAGTAAGTTTACTTTTATATGAAAATATTTTGAGTTGGTTACATATGTAAGATATAGTTTTTGCATTCTATTTACTGTGTTAAAGATATTCAACTAAGTAATAAATACGTCATATAATTTAGTAAATTATTTACACATTACTAAGTTCTTAAATTAATAAATTTTAAATAAGGTATTATTAAATTTAGATTTAGGTTAATCTGCTCTTCATTTCTAATCTAATTTCTTTATTTTCTGACTATTATAAGGTTTTCAATTTATGTATAACCAATAACAATTTTGTAATACTGCCTATATTTGTTTTTCTGGTATAATATATTGAATATATATATATATATATTTTATTTTACTTTTTTTTTATGCTATAGTGTCATGCAATTTTATAGGTAATGAAAAAATCAATAAGTTCAACTCGATCTGCTAAATCACATTATATTAAAAGAGTAGTTAAGCAACATTTAAGTGAAATTCACTCAGTAAGTAATGCTGAGAGTAGGAATGAATTACTTAACTGTGACTTTGAAAAGGCAAAAAACTTTTGTGATGAATCTATTAATCATAATATGTTACCTCAAAACTCTTATAACAACTGTTTGGTTGAAGATACATTAAAATCCTTAAAATTTGAGTTTGGTGACATATCACATTTTGATGAAAACCAATCCTCAAATTTGACTAACAATCCCGATGATGACTGTAATGTAACTGATGATGAGCAAGGCTATTATCCTTCTTGTTCCAGTGACGATGAAGAGGCTGAGGATGAGGTTATTTTGAAAGAATTGCTTGTTTGCTGGTCAGTCAAACACAACGTAACACATAGTGCTCTATCAGACTTACTAAAGATCTTGTCAAAACAACATCCAGATTTGCCCAAAGATAGTAGAACCTTATTGAAAACAAAAAGCAGTTCTGACATTATTATCATGCAAGACATGTATAGTTAAAAAGCAGAGTTTGTTTATTTTGGTTTGAATCATCAGTTAACTAATTTACTAGTGTTTAACAGTATTAAAAGCTGCAAAGTCAATTTATTGTTTAGCATTGATGGATTGCCTTTGTATAAGAGCTCGGAAAAACAGTTTTGGCCAATACTTTGCAGTGTTACACTTAGCGACAATATTTATAAACCGTTTGTAGTTAGCATATTTTGTGGCAACAGCAAACCAAAAAGTTCAGCTATTTTTCTAGCTAGTTTTGTAGCTGAATTCAATGTTTTGAAGGAATAAGAAACATGTTTATTTATAGGTGAAAATCACTTTACCATGCATGCTAAAGGCTTTGTGTGTGATGCACCAGCACGTGCTTTTGTTAAATGTATAAAAGGACATAATGGGTTTTATGGTTGTGAGCGATGCATTCAAAAGGGAACTAGGGTAGATAATAGAACTGTATTTCCTGATAGAAATACATTGAAGAAAACAGATGCTTCATTTGCTTTATTCCAACAAGTTCAGCATCACAAACCAGATGCAGTATCCCCATTGTTAGAGCTTAATATTGGTCACATCTCTCAATTTCCACTAGAATATATGCATTTAGTTTGTCTTGGTGCCACACGAGGATTACTTCTGCATTGGATTCGTGGAAAACGTGCTGTAAAAATAAGCACGCTAATTGCAGATATAATTTCAAATGGCTTGAAAAATTTTGCGGCTAATGTTACTGTTGAATTTGCACGTAAGCCAAGATCACTAAAGGACATTGATCGATGGAAAGCCACAGAGTTTCTGTTATTTTTGTGGTACCTTGGGCCTCTTGTATTACGAAGCCATCTTACCAATAATCTGTACCAGCATTTTATGTTATTGCATGTTGCAATTAGTATTTTAACTAATCCAAATATGAGTTGGGCGCATGTTGATTATGCAGAAAAGTTGTTAAAAATATTTGTCATGCAAATACCAGAATTATATGGCAGCAGTTCCATAAGCTACACAATGCATAGCCTTTGTCACATTTGTGATGGCGTATAACAGTATGGTTCACTTGATGAGTACAGTGCATTTCCTTTTGAAAAATGCTTTAGGCATTATGAAACGATTGTTAAGAAGTGGTCAAATGCCACTGCGGCAGTTGTGTCGACGTTTGTCAGAAAGAGTTGATAGCAACACATATGTTAGTCGCAATATGAACCTGATAGCAAGTTTGAAAAGGATACACAGCAACGGCCCTACATTAGGATACTATGGAAAGCAATATCTGAAGGTTGAATATGCTGGTTTCTTATATTTTTCTGCAAATTCCAACAACTGTGCTTTACTTGATAATGGAAAAAATGTCCTTATTGAAAATATTATTGATGCTGACGATGTTATGATAATTACACGTGTTTTTGGACTAAAAGAAAATTTCTACACCTATCCTTGTGAATCTTCTTTGCTCAATGTTTTTAGAGTTAGTCAACTATCTGATCAATTTTTCTTTTCCTATAACTTCTATTCTGAAAAAATGCCTATTATTACCTAGAGAAAATTATTTTGTTAGTTTTGCTTTACTTCATTGGGGCCACTAAACGTACTTGAAATGTTAGGACGCTATTCTAATATTACATATTTCATTATTTTATAGAAAGAGATAACAATTTATTCACTAAAGTAGATTTTGCTTTCAGGTTGAGTTTAAGTTTACAGTAGTTTTTATTATCTTAAAAAGCAAATTTATACAATTCACTGTACATTTAGTGCAATATGCATGTTAACAAGCTCTTTTTTTATATAAAAATGAATATGAAATTAAATAGCACCGATTAATTTTTATTTTTTTCAGTGTTGCATCTCAGCGTAGTTAAGGAGAGATTCTAACGAACAGCGTTTCTTAAACTATTAATGTTATATATTTTTTAAAAGTAGATTATAGGCTTTTCATATATAATTTATTATTTTTTGTAAATCTTTTTTCAATCCAAGAATCAAACAAAAGAAAATCACTTAAATATATAACACGGAAGGGCAGCATAAAACAGTTCAAACAAATGTTTTAAATATTTTCAATCTGAAAATGTCTCTTTCATTCAAGTGTATATAGTCTCCTTGTTTCCAGCATTAAAATATTTGATAAATCACCTCATAATTTACCTTTCCATATACCGTGAAAACATTTAAAAATCTTGCCCCATTGTAATTAGCTACAACTTGAAACTCGTAGAAATTAAAAACAACTAACATTTAAAAACAAAATAAAACAGTGAGTTTCATAATAATAAAAATGAACCAATAAGAATGCACCCAAAAACGATCCTAATAGTTTTGTTTTTTTTGGCTCTTTCCTTAATTACGCTGATCACACAAGTGTGGAACCACTAAACTTAAAAAATGACTTATTTAATTATATTACTTTTTGAATTTTTTGAATTTTTTTTTATTTATATACACATATTGTAGGGTTAAATTAAGGATGGCAACCACGTTTAAAAAATTTGCTGTTGCTAAATTTCTTGATAAAAAAAAAAAAAGTATGTGTGCCATGGACGTTATCTGTTCGTCATGGCTGATCAGTGAAAGTTTGGTGTGTTGGCGAAATCACTTACGATCATCTCGCCTTTCAGCTGCAATTTGGGAAGCCACACTTACTCCTAAAAGTAACTGGAAACATCTGAAAATAAGAATTCTTTATTATTCTGGTAATTGTCGTTATTTACTATGTCATTTTTGCTTGTTTTAGTGATTAGCCTTGCTTTGTCTTTTAGGTTACATTTGTGCAAGATGCCAATGATGTGAACAGCTATATTCATCTTTACTTTATATATTTTTAGACAGCTAGGAAACTGCTTTAGAACAGATGGAAACATTAGAGTTTACGTCAAGTGCTGAAACGGCCATTGAAAGTGACGACGAATATTCCATGCCTCCAGCTAAAAAGTTAGCAGGTTGTAATGCTGTTCAATATATTGAACCATCTATATCGAACCAATATCTCCCTCTCCTAACCAGAGCTTGGCTACTGTTGTGGCTGCTTTAGGCACCAGATTTGCTGGTAAAGAATTACATAGATGGGTTATTTATTTGAATGTTTAATTGAATGTACTGTTTATACCTTTTTTTACCTTTTTTTTTGTGTGTTCTTAGATCTAATCTATTTCCTTTTTAATTAAGTCATAGTTAGTCGCTTTTATTTATGTCATTTTACATATTTTATTGCAGCGTTTGAGAAGAAAAGTTTAGATCTGCTTGTGGGCATTCAATATGATTTGAAAAAAATAAACACTCGTCTAATCAATTTAGAAAAAGGTTTAGTGTTGCCTCTTACAGTTTGCAATCATAGCATAGCAGGACCATCCCCATCAATGCAATGGAATTATTTGCCGGTTAGAGAGGAAAAAGATCTTCTAGACCTGGATGAAAAATTAAGGAATAAAGACACCTATGAATCTTTGGTAAGTATCAAAGAATTCATATCCGTTAATAGTTTTTAGAAACAGTTCCATGTGCATTTAAAATTAGTATACCTTACATTTATATATATGATACATTTATTTTAATTTAGATATGGAATAAAATGCTTTAAATAAATTATACTTACTAAACTGTGTTGTGATTATTAACTTTTATGCACAGTTAGCTCATTTATTAGAGCAATGAGTCTACTAATCTTAGAGTCATATGGAGCCCCACTTTAGCAACTTTAGGGTCCGCTTTTGTGTGTGACAAAGACAACCTTTGCTGGTGAATGAAAAATCTGTTAATATTGTATAACTGCGGGTAAGGGTATGAGAAGCTCATAAACCTGAAAGGAATGGTTTTTTTCTTGTGTTATTATCACTTTATAAAACATTTATGAAAATTTGCCATCTTGATCTGCAAAACAGGTTGACCTCATGGGTCTATTAGTAACAAATTGCTTTTTTTCTTCTATATCATATTTAAATATCACACTATATATAATCATATTGTCACATTTGGAAACCTGTATGAAGCACACACATTTATGTAACCATTCATCTTTTTCAAAATCAATTACATTTATTTTTTATTTTTTCTTAAATATTATTTGTTTTTTTTTTATTATTTAAGATGAACTTCCTTGCATCGGTTGGAGGAGACGATTATAAGCAACTCACTGCGGCCATCTTAAAACAGGTAATGGCCAAAAAAGTATGTTTGCTATATTCATTGTATGGCAGAAAACAAAAGAAATCATTTTCGGCATTTACGTCATGCAAGGTGGTATAAGAGGATAAATAATTATATAGGTAGTTTATATAATTATTTATCCTCTTGTTCGTTTAATTTACAAATTTAATAATATGTAAAATTACATTTTATTTATGTTTTATTTACCATTATTAAATTTAAATTTGTTTACAGCTGCCATAAAAAAAAAAGTTTGAAAATGCTAATGACAAAAACATTAAAGAAAGAATTGGTAGCTGGTGGAAAAAAGAATAGAACCACAACTGAGCCACGTCCACTATTGAGCGATGAAAATGATTTTCGACAAGGTATTGAAATTCAATGTCCACTATTTGAATGCAGTAGTGTATATATATATATATATATATATATATATATATATATATATATATATATATATATATATATATATATATATATAGATATATATGTATACATATATATATACATATATATATATATATATATATATATATATATATATATATATATATATATATATATATTTATATATATATATATGTATACATATATATATACATATATATATATATATATATATATATATATATATATATATATATATATATATATATATATATATTTATATATATATATGTATACATATATATATATATATATATATATATATATATATATATATATATATATATATATATATATATATATATATATATATATATATATATATATATATATATATATATATATAGAAAAGTGTTTTTAAACAGCATTGATTGTTTTATTTAGTTACATTTTGGTTTTCTTTTTTTTTTCATTTGTATCAGTTGGATATAACCATTAATAAATTTATTATTAGATTTTAAAAAATCTTGTTTTTTAGAAGGGTTCCTATATTGTCGCCTCCTAGACATTAACTCAAGTTTACAATTTAATAGTCTTCGTTATTCCTTTGGGTTAAACAATTAATTGCTTAAACCAAAAGAATAACGCAAGTTGGTAATAATATTGTAAACTATAAACTAACAATATTGGCATAATATTGTAAACTATATTACGCCAATATTGGTCAGTATTAAATCCCCAATATTGGCGCAATATTATTTACAATATGCCAATATTATAAACTATATTGCGCCAATATTGCAATGTCAACGTTTTGTCAATATTGGCCAATATTGATTTAACAATATTGGCGCAATATTGTATCGTCAATATTGGTCAATATTGGCAAAATGATGACATTACAATATTGGCGCGTTATAGTTTACAATATTGCGCCAATATTGTAAACAAAATTGCGCCAATATTGCACCAATAATGTTTGCTACTTGGGTAGTGTCGCAAAATGTTGTATTATTGATTGTCGAAAAACAGAATAAGGAATAATGTTGCAAATTAATTTAATAAACAGTGTCGCAAATAGAAAAAAAAATAATGCCGCAAATGAGTTTAATGAACAGTGTCGAAACAAAAAAAAAAAAAAAGTGTCGCAAATAGAAACATCAGAATGAATTTAATGAATAGTTTCTAAAATAGGAGAAGGAATTTCGTAAAAGAGTTTAATGAATAGCGTATAAAACAAAAAATGTATTTATAAGTTCATATAATAATTACTTGCCACACTATTCCCATTTTTCTATTTGTGACACTATTTCTTTTGATATTTGTGACACTATTCTATTTACCGTTTGCAAAACTATTTCTTTTTTTTTTGTTTTCTACATCATTCATTAAATTTATTGCATAAACACTTTTCCTTTTTTAGTTCTCTACACTATTTATTAAATTCATTTGCGACACTATTCCCCATTTTTTTAAACGTTAATTTTTGATCTAATAAAGTAACATTTATTATATAAGACATATCAAAAAAATCGTGCTGAAGTGCTAATGTTTTTTTGAGAAGAGGAGCGGATGGAAGTGGGAATTAGAGGCTGTAGAGGCCACAATTGTTGTTTTGCTGGGGTAGCCAGGATAATTCAAAGACGAGCCTAGAGTCACAAACTTCTTTTAGGAAATTCAACACTGATAACGCTCACTTAGAAATTGTGTTAAATAAACTGTGTGGTTTAAATCAAACGAGTTGTATTTCCATTCTGTTATGATTATGAACATTAGGTTAAAACAAACAAACAAAAATTTTGTTTGATTAAATAAGAAGGGAAAAGTTTTGATATTCTCAATTTTCTTTATTACCTTAATTAGCGTAGCTTAATTTATGGACTATCCCTAAGTGTTAAGCCAGCATTTGATGCAAATTATGCATGTTTTATCAAAATTTAACAAATATTTTTATAAACAAAAGTCGAAAAGATTGAAAAAAAACATCTTTTTAACATAGGAGGTCCAAAAATTACAAATATTTCGATTTACACAATATTATAAAATCGAAAACAAACAAACAAAAAAATTGTAATACTTATTTATAAGGTAATTGTTAATTAAAAAAAAAAGAACATCCTCTGCTGTTTACAACATCTTAATGAAGACTGCGATCAAAGGTCAAATACTTCATGGAATGAACCATGTTGGCGATGAAACGTAGATAAATTTCTCTTTCCAACATCAAAATATTTTCTTGATCATTTTGTATTAGTAACCAATTTATTCAAGCATTTCAAAATGCTGTTATATGAAATTGTTGATAATCCCGCCCTTGACCATGTTTTAACCAAATCATCAGCTACTATCTTATGTATGACTCTGATTGATGGTTCTACAGAGTCTAAAGATTGTGAGAAAGTTTTTGCATGTCTGATGTATAGATTATTCGTAAGGAATTCTAATCCTGTCGGCAATTGTTGTTCTAGAAATTTACCAGATTGGCCGAATACGGTGCTATTGCAATTTTTTGGTCTAGTTTGACGAAGTGACTGACGTACTTGTCGAAAACGGTCAAATTTGCCGACTAAAAACTCATTGATGGAGGGAGGAGGGGTTAGACACATCCTTCGCGGCTATTTTTAGTGTTCTGTGTCACTTCTGGTTTAGATAAACTATTTCTTTGAGGTCATTATGAATCTAAAAAGGACACGAACAAAAAATCATTCGAAAGCCACATTTACAAGAAATAAATTAAAACATGTCATGTTTTTATGTGAAGGTAAGAATCTATTGCCCACAAATCAGTACACAAACGCTTAACTTTCGTATTATTAATCAAAACATATTCAAAGTATGCACATTGGAAGTGATAAAAAAAAGTTACAAATAGAATCGGAATAGTTAATACAATAAAATTCCAAATATGCATTTAAATTGTTAAATTATTGGTCAATTTGAATACTTAAGAAAAGCATTTTTTTTTAAGTTCAAACAAAAAATGTCCTCCTAACATAATGAAAATAGCTCGAATTTTCATCGTTCACTTTTTAATTTTGCATAGAAGCAGCTTTTTGTTGAAGTGACTACATATTGAAAATCAAGCATTTCAAAACCTGTTTCATCCCTAAAAACTCCGTTTAATGACCTCAAGAAAGTTATTCATATAGAAGAAAGGTCTTGAAGTCCGTAATTCAGTGTCAAGAAGTCACTCCTTTTTTGACCTCGATATCCGGAATCACAGAGTCTCTAAAAATCCATAGGACTTCATTTCCCTGAAATTGATCCATTATTTATTTAATAAATTAAAAGCTAAATATACCTTTCATATAACTTAATTAAATTTATTTAATTAAGTTTACATGTTTTTAAATTAATACTCCGCAAGATGTGTTTTCTTAGTATTGATGATCAGAATGATGTGTATCGAGCAAAAATTGTGTTTTTTTCGCTTGAAACTTAAATAATTTTAATAATTTTATTTCTTATTAAAAAGAATTCCATACTATTGATTTTTAAAACTTACTGAAAACTTATCCTGGAGTATTGTTTCAAATATATGTTTTGATTTATATCTTCTTTGCTAAATAATATTCTGTTCCTTAATATATTCAAACATAGGCCATTTACAATTGCGATTTTATCCAGTTATTAATGCTAATTTATCCAACAGCAGCAACAAAAAAATATGATGAAATACTTTAGATGTTTTGGATGATTTGGATGTTATTAGAAACACAAAAATGAATGATAGAGTAAAGCAGAGAACAAAGTACCACAAAAAAAGAAGAGTATTTAATGTGCAGAAAAATAAAAATGCATGTAATGTAAGTGGACGTGAGTTAAATGACAGTAATATTTTAGGCGTATCTGCTAAGAAAGTTAAATTCATTACAAATGTACCAAGTAAAAACGTTAAAAAAATTAGTGGTTACAGTATTATAGACACTGAAATTTTATCTAAAGTTCTTTCATTGTTAATGTGTCCTCAATGTGGAAACTGTGCATTGTACCTAGGTGATCACCATGAAAAAAAGAAAGGACTAGCATTGTTGCTATATTTGAAGTGTACTACACTATCTTGTGATTATAAGCATGAATTTTATACATCAGACAATTGTGATAAAGGGTTTGGTATTAACAACAGGACAATATATGCAATGAGAGTATTAGGACATGGTCATACTGGAATTGAAAAATTTACTCAGCTCATGAATATGCCTAAATCATGACACCCAAAAAATATACAAAAATAACAACAAAAACTGGACCAGGAATTCCTGTTGATATTATTCACAAAATCAAGCCAATATATGCTGATTTAACATATGCTTATTTAAGTAAAGATTCTGAATTAGTAAAGTGTCTGCATGGCAAAACCCAGAATTGTAATGAGAGTTTTAATAAATTAATATGGGAAAGAATCCAAAAAATTAATAATGTTGGTTTAGCCAGTTTAGAGTTCGGAGTGTACGATGCTGTTGCAAATTATAACATTAGTATGAAGTCTGTTATTTTAATTTATGAAAAACTAAATATGAAACCAGGACATTTTACTTTAGCTGGTTGCAGACTCATAAACAAAAAACTAATAAATCTATCATCATTTAAATCGAGTGAAAGTTTTAAGATTAAACGAAAGTTGTTACGACGTCAAATATTGTCAAAGAATGATCACCAAAAGTCAATAGAAAAGTCCAAGAAGTATTATGAATCTGGTAGTTTTAAAATATTCTTTTAAAAAGTAATTTTTTTAAAGAAGTATTTATGAAATGAACAAAAATTTATGATTTTATTTTTTGTTTTGCGTTTTCTAAGAGTTTGCTTTTTAAACACGCCGGTAAAAAAATCTTGAAAAGTATACATGCTATCATAATGAATTTTTCAGGGATTGTTCATTTTGCCAATATTTATGATATGATCGGAGTAGAATTTAATTTTTTTTTTTTCTTTGTTTTTTGACCTTTTTTAAAAAACCTAATTTGTCTGTATGTTGCCTTTTATGGAAAAAAAATATTTGTTCAAAAATCTGCTTCGTTCATATCACAAATTTAGATATTTGGAACAGTTCTGCAAAACTTCATTGACACTTCTTTACTCACAAGTCTTTATTTTTTTTACGGAGTAAACACAGTTTTTGTGGTACTTGCAGCTATTTTTTTTGGTTACCATAGCAACGAGCTACCATTATATGTGTTTTTTGGTATTTTTAATGTCAGTATAATATTTCCTATGTAATAAAGAGAAAGTTACTTTATATGTGTAGTTTTGAAATTTGAGGGTAGTTGCCCCTTAAGAAATACTTTAATGATAATGTTGATTGCTTATAGCTGTTTTAAAAATGCCTGGGGCCGTATAAATATCTCTCCGTTAAGCTTAACGGAGCTTTTGTCTGAAATTTCATTACAAAATTTCTAAGTAAAGAAATGACGAAAAGTTATATAAATTCGTTAAAATAAAACTTATACCAAAATAAAACATTTATGTTTAAAAAATTAAAATTTTAAATAAATTTTTTATTAATGTAATTTAAAGGACATTTTTGACTAACGCTCCGTTAAGCTTAACGGAAAGATGAGAATAGGGCCCCTGACTGATATGACATTCTAAGTAATGGTTAATAAGTATATTATATATTGCAGTTTCTGATGTTTTATTCACCCATGTAGGTTTATTAACTTGGAAAACGTTGCATTTGCACAACTAATCAAAAAACAATTTTTGAAAGTTGTGATAGTTAAGTGCCTTTAAATTTTTCATATTTTTCAATAAAATTTTGAAACAATCTGAATTTTTCAACAGGGTGAATCGCAAAAACATCTAATCATAGCATTTTTATATTTTTAGTTAATTATTTTATTAAAAAGAGTCATATTTTTCATTGACTATACATATTTGTTTTTTTTATATTAAATATATATATTTCAAGTATGTAGACTCTTTGCACTCCATCTTTTTTATGATTTCCTCGTGACTAGCTAATTACTTTGTAATTTGGCAATCTATGATTAGAGTAAGATTCAATATGTTTCATGCCAAGTCACTGACGTAACTATGACGTCAAAGAAGTAATTTATAATATCTAAAGATTGTTTAAATTTTTCTTAATTTTAACGCACGGTACTTATGCTTAAATGTAATATAGAAAAATATTTAAATCTTTTTAATTTTAAAATAATGAGGATCAAAACATGATGTTTTCATAAAATTTATAAAGTCAGAAAGTTAGAAAATCCTTTTTAAGTATCAAAGTTTAAAGTTTTAAAATCTTCGTTTGCAAAATAAATTTTGGCCATTTCAAAATTAAAAAAAAAAAGCTTAACTCAGAGCTCATTAAAAAAAAAAACAACTACTAATTACTAAATAGTTGGCAAAATTTCAATCGTTTTAAAATTATTTGTCTAATTTCGTGTACTATCAACTAACTATTTAGTAATTATTAAAGAACTTTTGCAAAAATAGCCACTTTGTCTATGACTTTTTGCTTATACAAATAGTTCTTTATTAATTCTCCTAGTTGTTTCACTGAAATCCTTAATAATGTATATTTATCAGTTCCTTTGCCTTTTTCATTATTAACGCTTTATCTTCAGAGTCATGCCACTTTAACCGCAATTTTTCGCTCTTGTTTAGAACCACTATTACCAAGTTGATGGACACGTTCAATCCTAACACCATTTGAAATTCTTGATATTTAAACTACCTGCAATTTGACGAAAAAAAGCCATAGTTGTTTCATTTTGTATGTGCATTATTTTTTTCATCATTGTTGTAGATACATACATGTTTAGCCATTATTATTTTGATAAAATGTTTAGAAATAGATATGATAAAGGTAGTTTTATTTCGTAAATTTACAAAACGTTTAAACGCAAGAAAGGCGTTCCATTGCGTCCGTATTTAAATCCGGCTTTTTAATTGTGCTTAGTTTGTGCATAGTTTTTAGGTTAGGTTTTGAAATCGAAACTGTATTTACATCTTGTGTTTTAAAGCCTCTATTGATTTTTTTAAATATTATTAACGCAATTTTATACGCATAATTTTACTTTTTGCGCTAAAAAAACATATATACATATTTTTAACTTTTAAATTTAAAATTTTATTTTCGGTTATTCATAATGCGGCCGTAACTTGCGGCATAACTTGCGGCCGTGGCGCAGTGGTTAGAGCGCTTGCTTTATAAGCAGGAGATCCAGGTTCGAAACGACCTCTGGACAAATTTTCGCGTCACGGTAAGGAAGGAGGCGTGAACTTCCTGGTTAAATGCACTTCCGCGGTGCTCTGTGACAAGACCGTTAGGACTTCTTGGGGCACCTAAAATAAAAATTGAAAAAAAAAAATAAATAAATAAAAAAATAATGAATGGTGTTCTTCGAGAGTAACTTTTTTAGGAATATTTTTATCAGAAGCGTGTTTATTTTGTGTTTATTTAGTCAGATTAGTTGGTAGTTTTTAAATTTTTATAAAATTGGAGCATATTCATGAACTTTTTATTTCAACTAATAACTTAGGGCTTTCAAAACGTTTGCCATCTTTTCCTGCATTCCCCTAGTTTTTTTTTTGTTTAACGCTTAATAAGCCATAGACGTATCATTTTTCTTTATTCGAAATTCATGCCTTCATATAATTGTTTAATACTATTGTTGAAAAATATAGATTTCTATTTTTATATAGGTTTGTAGTTCTGCAAAATAACTGGGTTTAAGTTTACCTAAGTCATTTCTCTTAACTAAGTATAACAGAGGTTCAAGTATTGATCCGCGTGGTACACCGCACTGGATTTTAAGCATTCCTTACTTAGAACATATTGTTTTCTATTAGCAAGGTAACTTTAAATCTTATAGTAGACCTTATTAAGTTCTCATAATGCTTCAACTTTTCTAACAAAATACAATAATCAAAGCTGTCAAAAGCTTTTGAATAAATGTATCCCCTGTTTAAGATTAACGTAACCATAGCAAGCTTGTTTTTGTTAAAGCAATGAGCTGTCGCTACTATTTTTGTTTCAACTATTTTTTTTAAATAAGATAAAAAATACAAACAAGAACATTATTTATTAACTTTTTTTTTTTTTTTTAATTGTATTTGAAAATATGAAAACTAGAAGGAAAAAAAATGATCGCTCTCAGCAGAAAGTCAGTTAAAACCGATCAATATAAAATACTAAATACTAAATTAACAAATTTAACATTTTATATATGTAAATGTATATATTTTTATATATTTTTCATATAGCATACAAAAATATGCTTTATATTTTTTATATAGCATACAGAAATAATAAAAGATTTAATGTTTACATTTTTTACAACAAAAAAATCTGAACCCATTACAAATATTTTTTGCAAACATGTTTTGTTGCAGAGCCAAGTATTGCTATTTGGATTCTCGTTTGACATCATGTCCAAATATAATTTTTTTTTACACCTTCTGCATTTAATAACTTTTCTTCTTTTGACTGAAGGTGTTATAATCGGTTCTATATTTTGAGTTACTTCTTTTTCTGCAAGGTTTGGCAATGACATTATGAGTTTGCAGATGGTTTGACGCTTCTTAACTTGTTTTTCAACAAATTTGAGTTGCTTAACTTCTTCTCTTTTTTTGAGATGATCTGCAACACCGTGTTCTGTTACAATGGCCAGCAACTTCTGGAATATTAGGTTGCCTCGATTTTTATGCATGAGACTGATTTTTTTCTTGAAAAAACTCTTTAGCTCATTTTCCATTTCGATTTTCATTCCCTCATGTATTGCTCTGAACCTCGAAGCTGCTGTTGCTGGTTCAGAAGATAATGCTAAAGACTTTATTGTTTGCAATGGCGTTGAAGACGTCGGTTGATTAAACGTTTCGGAGATAGCTAATGCCTATTGATTGATTTTGTTTTTGTTAAGTGGAAATAACCCAGTATATTCAAAAGCAGCGTAGAATGCAAACGTGTAAAATACTTGCTGCTCTCATACACCTGTTTGAGCAACGTAGGAGAATTTTCTTTATCTAAGTTTTTTTATTTTGTGTCTTTGTAATATTTGGTAAGAACTGCCTTCCACACTCGCTTAATATGGCAATAGACACCTCTGTCCAGTGGCTGAAGAATGTGAGATGAGTGGGCTGGTAGACAAATCAAGATTATATTGTTTTCCCAACATAGCAATACAGCTGCTAAACTGACATCAGACGTATGTCCATCAAGATGTAAAGTATGAGTACCACTAATAGCTTGACATTCTGGTATATACAATTCCTTCATCCATTCAATAAATATGTCATGCTCGATCCAATCAGATTTAGAAATTGAATATTTGGTGCCAATTAGACCACCTAAAGCCCGCTCAGCTCTAAAGTTTCGCTTTGCTTTGTATACCACGAATGGTGGTGTAAAGTATCCATCAGCATTACAGCAATTGTTTACTGTATAATGGATTTTTTCGTTGTAACCAGTGAGTTTTGAAACACGCTTTGCACCTTTTCGACATACTACAGTTGCTTTGCCTTGATCACCACAGAAACTCGTTTCATCGCGATTCCAAATGTGACAACCAGAATTTATCCCAGACAATTGATATTGTTTAATGACAACTTCAAAAAAATTGCGAGTTTTTTTAGTAGAAATTTCTTGAGACCATCGGTTTATAAATGCATAAAACCAGTCTTTGCCACCCCTTCCGTTTTTAAATAGGCCTCATTGATTTGTACGAAGAAGGTAACTGTAAACGAATTCCATGACATTGATTCCTGTTTAACCATAAACCCAATCACATAGGAACTTAAACGCATCCACCATAATTGATTCTGTTTGCTGTGAGAGTACAGTTAATGATCCTGATCCCTTGAAGATCGCATTGTTGTTGATCTTGCGACCTATTAGAGTTGAGAGTGTAATGCCATATTTGAATGCAGCTTTTCAGATTAAAGTTTTTTTTTCTTTTATATCATTAAACGCAGATCCTAAATCTTCTTCATTGTATGACTTTTTACTTGTATTACTTTTTACTTTTTTCTTGAAAGTGAAAAATTAATAAATATCATTGAGTCATTTTTGTAAAATAACTTTATATAGGAAGTACCCGGAACACATGAGAAAATCCAATAATTTAATCACCTAGGTACCTAATTTAAAAATTCAAATACTACTTAATAAAGGAATTTAATGTAAATATGTGAATGGTCGGTTTTACGAGCAAAAATTTAATAATATTTTTTCTTACTTTTTTGTCTAATCTTTAACTATAAAACGAAAAATATGTTATGTAATCGGTATTTAAATTAAATTTTCTACAAGATAGAGGTAAAATTATTTTTAAACGAATTATGGTTCCCGAATTATTACGATAGCAAATATTAGAAAAAAGCAAATTTTTACGACTCTCTTTTAAACTTTTATAAAAATAAAATAACTAAAAAATGAACTGGATTTTATTTTGACACATTTAAATAGAGGAGATGATTCACTTTCTTCTGGTGTTTTAGTTTTTAAAATATTCCTATCAGTTCCGGTTTTATTTAAATTTTTCAATCAGTTATCGAAAAAATAGTTTGAATGGTTTAGCCCGCTTTTACTCTTTTTAGTAATTTAAAAAAAATAATAATAAACTTTTTTCAAAAGAGGCTAATTATTTTTGTAGGGCTCTTCAAATTTTTATAATTTAATAGATGCTAAAAGTTGTAAAGTAACTTAATAGAAGATGCTAGAAATCTTATTGTACTCACTTACGCTATGGTCCAGTGACTTATTTAGTCAACTAAATTACTAAAAGTAATTAAGTTTTTGATAAAAAAATTTCTTTTCTCTCTTACATTTTTATCAAAATTAACAACAAACATCATAGAACAAAC
Source organism: Hydra vulgaris (assembly GCF_038396675.1). Classification (NCBI taxonomy): domain Eukaryota; kingdom Metazoa; phylum Cnidaria; class Hydrozoa; order Anthoathecata; family Hydridae; genus Hydra; species Hydra vulgaris. Next base: position 33,777,037 of record NC_088926.1, read on the forward strand.
TTATCAATTTATCTGTCAAACACGAATCGCTGTTGACAGTGGCTCTCAAGGATTTTTTTTATTTTTTTGACAGTTAAGGAACTTCATAAAGACTTAGTGGTCTTCCATTTGAGCACCACTGAGAAGCATTTAACTAGGATGTTTAAGCTTCCTTAAGATTGGTAAGTTTAACACCCCTAATTACTCACATAAAGGAATAAAAAAGAAGACATTTTTGCGTGGGAAGTACGGATTTAGAAACATAATTGAGTAATACTATTACATTAATAAATTCGCACTATTTTGGGCGTATGGCGATGTAGATTTTGACATTTTATCACATTAAAGGCTTTTTTTCATTGATCTCACATAAGCATCATCGTCATAAATTACGGAATCAGTAACTTTGAAATTTAACGTTAATGTGAAATCAATGAGTTTTATTTATTAATTGAAATTAATTATTTATAATACTAACTTTTAAATGAAACTACAATTATTTTTTTTTAATTTATTATCAGTAGATGCTGATTCCCTTACTACCACGCAAATGTTTTTTTTGCATGTTAATGATCATTTATTATTATATAAAAATACTTAAAAAGTTTAAGAAATACATTTTTAGTTTCATTTTATAGTTTGTATTATACTGAATTCATTTATAGTTTGATTTTAGCACTATTGACGTAGCAGTATAATGATTAAAAACAAAAGGCCTACATATATATTATTTGATAAAAAGTAAAAGCTTTAACCATAAGTATTATCTATTATTTTTGTTCAGATAAAACAGAAAATATATTATGATCATACTAATTGAATAAGATTTAAAAAAAAAATAAGTAATTAATTCCTGGGAAAAAAAAAAAAAAGAAAATCATAAAATCGGAAAAGCGTAAAACCGGATTTATAGAAATGAGGGGAGGAGGAGGGAAAAAGGATGGATTATATATACTACAGAAAAAATATATTACACAAAAAAATTTGAAATTCTAACTTGATATAGCAAAATGCATGTGTTTGTGAAAAATAAATGTGTTATAAACTTTCCAAATAATTAATTTTTGTTATTTATTATTTTATATTATAAAATTACCAAATTTTTCTTCGTGATTTATAATATATTAAAATAATTACTTAGCTGTTAATAAATCTGGGTTCAAACAAAAAAAAAAAAAAAAAATAAAGAACAAATAATAACAATAAAAAATAAAATCAGAAACTTTCCAGTAGTATATAATATTTTTAATGAACAAAATGCTATTCATTATTCTTATAATAATGCATCATATATTTCTTATTATTTTTTATATTTTTCTTTAACAAAATGTTTTAAATAAATAATTTGCTAAATTGAAAAATAATTTTAAATTCATAATGTAAATTCCCAGTAACCACCAAACGTATTTAACACGTCTAAAAATCATGTTAATGCGTTTAATATATTTCAGACGTGTAAACACATCTATCTTGTGCTTACTAAAGTACTATAAAACAAAGCCTTTATTTTCAATGCATAAAAATCGTTAGAGGTTCTATGAAAAAAACAAAACATTAGGGTTATATGATATAAGTTTTTGAGAGGCAAACGTGGTTTTGCCCTTCTAAATATTGAATCTGATAAAGGCAACAGGTCAGGGTGGAATAAAATTTTTATATTTGTTTAAGCGCCCTTAACATTCTTGGTCGGAATATATAGGCTTTTTCGGGCCAACCTTCGTATTTTATAAATAAATATATTATCTAAAAAAGAAAAGTATTTCTTGATGACTTGTGATATTTTCTACATAGTATTTTAGTTTAAAAGATTTTCTTTTCGTAGGCAGTTTCGTTGCAGTTTTGCTGCATTTAGTTGATTTGGAATACCTAGAGCAGTTTCGTAATAATTACGCAATACAATTTTCTCTTTCAGCTGGTTTACGTAATGATACCTTTAATGGTTTTAAAACTTGGAAAGTAAAAGTGTCGTCGAATATATGACTCATCTCATTATTATATAAAATACTATTTACTATATTTATATGCAGTTAGAATTTAGTACTCACAACAAGTTACCAGTCAAAATACTTGGTGCTTTAAAGTAACATTAAAAAGAAATAAAGAAATTAACATTAACATTATTATTGAAATATACATATATTAGTATGTTAAAAATGGTATTAACCTTTCTAACCAACATGCACTTGGTAAGTTCCTTATTGTTACTTTTAGCATATTTTATAATTTATTTTTAATTGCTTTATAAATAATTATAGAAATTATATAATATTATATAAATAAAAATGTGCATATTTCAATAATTTATATTATTTTATTCATTTTATTTCAAATATCAGTTAAGGCCGTCATAGCCGATAGTAACAAATTTATATCAACACTATTTGTCGAAATCTGTCTGTAATACTGTAAGTATATAATTCTAATGATAGTGCTTAAATTAATAAGTTTAACAGCTTTCTTGTATTTTAACTGCTAAAATTAAACTTTAGTTCAAATAAACAACTGATAGTCTTAGCGATCTCTGATTTAAAATTTTTACGTTCATCTTTTGGCATTTGTTCAATTATTATTTGAATATTTTGTTCATTTTAATATTGACAAGTTTGTTCTTGCTTAAACCATTGTTTTCATATATATAGCATATGTTTCAGTGATAATGTTGGACCATTTTTCATTTATTTTTTTTATTTTTCATGTTATGACTGATTTCAATTAAAAAAGTTTTTGTTATATCATTCTTTGAAAATAAAACCTTTGAAAAAAAAAAAGACACTTTGCAAATTAATTTTTTCTTTTTGCTCCTTCTATTTTACTGCTGATACCAAGAAAACCTTTGAATAAAATTTGAAAAGTTCAATTCATTTAAGGTTTATTTTTTATTTTTTTTACAAAGTTAACCTATAAAATGAATATCTTGCATAACTGAATTTTCATTTTCGGATGTAACTCGCGAGAATAGGCACCCATACTTTTTGAGGGAAAAGTTGCTGTCGTGAAGTTCTTTTTTTTTCCATGTGAATCTTATTTCTTTAAGTTATTTTTGAATTCAATTTCTAAATATATAAAAGATTTAACTTTATCAATATAAATTTTTTTTTTTTGCTGGATTCCTGAATTTGAAACTAAAAACTTAATATAAATATATATATTTTTTAAACAATTTTTCGTATGCTTCTTATTTAAATATTTTTTTAGATAGCAATGTTTTAAGCAGCGCCAATAGTTTATCAACCATGTCCTGTCAGCGAAAATGAATATCCTTTGCTTGAATGCTAAATATTGCTTGAAAACTACATTGTTATTGTATCACCTATTGAAAAAATTCCCACGACTAGTTCAAACAATGAGTATAGTAAAAAAAACTTACTTCATTAAAATATATTTTGAAATAAAAAACCGGCCTGTAAAACAAAATCAATTAAAACTCCAAATTTGCTTGGTAAAGTTACTTTTCCAAAATTTTTGATGGAAATAATACTTGTAAGCTCCTTGAACGCAAATAAATGTAATAAAGTAAAAAAAGAAATCTTATATTTAGAGGAGGGAGAAGATAGCAATAAGCATATAAATGCACGCATGTACGTTTTAAAGGCCAGAGAAATAGTTGCAGCTTACGAACATATGATTTAAATAAACTTCAACTTATACTTACTTAAAGGATTCTGGTAGACCAAGGGGATGTTTATTAAATGCTAATATCATTTATATCTGTATATGATCATTTGTACAGTTAAAAATAAATATCTTTTATTTAAAAATGTAACAATGTTTATATATATATATATATATATATATATAAATATATATATATATATATATATATATATATATATATATATATATATATATATATATATATATATATATATATATGTATTTACATAACAATATTTATAAAAACATATTTATTTATAGATTTTTAATATACCTTATATTGTATATATTCTATATTTTATATTCATCTGTATTTTTTAATTCACTTTGCATTTTTATTTGTAAGAAAAAAATCAATATTGTAAATTCAATCCTTTTTTCTACTTTTTCTTTTTATTTCAATAGTACTATTTAAATCATATCTCACATATTTCTTTATAAGAGGTACAATCAGAACATTTAAAATTTTTTCTATATTTACAAACCTGCCTCATCTCTTTCTTTCTATCAATATTAATGTTGTCCCTTATAAGCTTGGCAGTTCTTTCAGAGCAATCATTAACAACAGCAAGATTAAAAACAGCATCCGAAAATTTTTGGTAGAAATCATTGAAAGTGCATTATTCAAAGGGAAGGGGGTTCATCGATTGGCAGTAACCTTTGCTTCAAGCTATTATAAGAAACGCAAGCACGAATTTTTGAAGAAATCTAAAGCATTGAGAACCCTAATGTTGGCACTTATTTAAGCTGATCTTTATTCACAATTTTTATCAGCTTGGGCTATAGCACAAAATTGTGCAATTGCAAAATAAGATAAGGGTCTAGAAACCATGTGTGAACAGCATACGTATGTATATTTAAATATACCTATATTTTCTGATTTGTTTTTATTCTTTTGACCAGGCTTACAATGAAGTACTACATTAAGCTTACATTTATGTATTTTATGAGGACAAGTACAAGTTTTGTACTCCTAGCAATCCACCATGCCCACTTCCTGGAAAAAGGAAAGAAATCGTTGCTTTTTGCCAAAAGGAAGGATTTTGTTGCACATAAGCAAATACTTAGCTTTTAAATACATAAGTATTTATAATAAATTTATTTTTTATTATCTACTACCTAAAGTAAGCTCCTACTTACAAAACAATTACTATATGAAATTACTGAAGTGGCAACTTTTGTGGCTTATTTCTAAAATACTGGTTTCTCAAAGCTGAACTTCTATTGCTCCTCGTCAGGTAAGTATCAACTTAAAAAATATGCAATTTAAGTATCAACTTAAAAAATATGAAATGCGTAAACATAGTTTAAAGGATTCCATTATGAAAAAAAGAACTTTAATAATTAATAAAGCAGCTAAAATCTTTTTTAAATAAAAAAATTTACACTTTTTTGTTTCATTGAGAAATTGGGTTTTATTATTGTTATAATGGTTACAAAAGTACCCAGGTTAAAATGATATTTATTTTGTTAAATGGGTACTCTTGATTTCTTTATACAAGAAGTCTAGAGTACCCATTTAACAGGTTTAGGAAACGAGGAAGAGGGGCGTGAAGAGGGGAAGGGAGGTGGGGAAAGGAGGGATGTTTATTGGCAAGTGCTAGAATAAGAAAAATATATGCATTTTATAATCATATAATGCATCATAATATGATAATATCCGGAAACGTAAAGGCAGTAATGGCCAAAACCAAGACTAAGACTACGATATTATGAATCAAGACCAAGGGTTCAAGCTTCAAAACCATGATAGTTAAATGTTTTGTTTCATTGAGCGCTCTTTAGCAAAAGAATAGGTATAAGAATTAAAACCAGGTGTAGATAAAACCAGGCTTTAAATTTGTCAAACAATACACATCGTTTCTGGACCCGTATCTTATTATTCTAGCTCTAGCTGATTAAAAATGTGAGGAAAGAGGTTTTCAAAAACTATTGACAAATATCCATTAACCAAAATGAGAGCATAAAAAGATTTTTTTAATTCTTTATTTTTCTGTAGACGAAACCGCAAAACTTAGTTCAATTGGCCAAAAAAAACTTGTGGCTCTTGTTCCTTATGACAGACCAAAGTAAAAGTGGCTGTTAATGGGTGAACCCCTTCCCTATGTCTTAAAATACTGCAATTGCAAGGGGTTCTACTTATAATTTTAGGATACTGTTTTTCATCTTGCGGTTGTTAATCGTCGCTCTGAAAGAACTTCAGGCGTGGCGAAGTAGTAGTATCAGACGCAAGAGATCCGTGTTTCAAATCCAGCTTTAGGCACTAAAGTAAAAAACTGTTAAGTTCATAAAGGACAACATTGATATTGTTATAAATGAAGTGAAGAGGCAGATTTGCTTTTATTCTAGAACAACTACAAAAACAAGTTTAAAGGAAAAAGTAAGAACCACCTAGAAAAACAATGAGTAAATATTTTTTTTAAGATAATAATTTAATAAAAACTTTGTTGTATAAGTTTGCGAGGCGTTTTATTGTTTTATGCTTAATATATGTGATGCTTCTTTCAAAAAACCAATTAAATTTCTGAAAAGTTTCCGTCATACAAATTAATTGAAAAAATCAATTAAATTTGCAATTTTGTAGACAGATTGACATATAATATTTCCCTTCAAATAAAATTACCCTTTATATTTGGTTTTTCTAACTATGAAGAAACAATGGAATTAATAATTAAATTTTTTTAACTTTCGCTCTTTCTCAAACGTGTCAATTATGGGCTAAAAAAGAAAGTTTGAAAGTCTAAAATATGAAATTTAAAGCTTTTGAGCAACCTCTAAAAAATTGTCCATAATAAAAATAAAAAAATTCTACTAATAAAGTATGGGTTTATATATATATATATATATATATATATATATATATATAATATATATATATATATATATATATATATATATATATATATATATATATATATATATATATATATATATATATATATATATATATACATCATATTATCACAACACGTTTATAAATTTACATTTTCAGACGTTTTCAAATAGCCTGAGTGTAACTCTTTTATAGAAATATGTGAAATACGACTTAAATAGTACAACTTAAATAAAAATAACGCAGAAAAAAAAGGAATGAATTTACAATATCGATTATTTAAACATAATTTAAAATAAAAAGTGAATTTAATCCAAAAAAAATACAAAATAAATATAAAAATACAGAATAAATTTTAAAAATACAAAATAAATATAAAAATAAAAAACAAATATAAAAATACAAAATATATATAAAAATAAAATTAAATATAAAAATACAAAAAAAAAATATAATTACAAAATCAATATATAAATACAATTTAAATATAAAAATACAAAATAAATATAAAAATACACAATAAATATAAAAACACAAATTAGTTATAAAAATACATAGCAGATATAAAAACGCAAAATAAATATAAAATATAGAGTATATACAATATTCGATATATTAAAAATCTATGAACAAATATGTTCTTATAAAGATTGTTATTTATATAAAAATATATATATATATATATATATATATATATATTATATATATATATATATATATATATATATATATATATATATATATATATATATATATATATATATATATATATATTTATATATATATATATATATATATATATATATATATATATATATATATATTTATTCATATATATATATATATATATATATATATATATATATATATATATATATATATATATATATATATACATATATATATATATATATAAATATATATATAATATATATATATATATATATATATATATATATATATATATATATATATATATATATATATATATATATATATATATATATGTTTTTATAAATATTGATGACATTATTAAATAAAAAATATATAGGTTTAACTGCACAATGGTTTCATACAGATATAAATGATATTAGCATTAAATAAACATCCCCTTGGTCTGCAAGAATCCTTTTGTTAGTGTTAGTTGAAATTTTTTTAAATCATATGTTTGTAAGCTACTACTATTTCGCTGGTCTTTAAAACGTGCATGCGTGCACTTATATGCTTATTGCAATCTTTTTCCTCCTCTAAATTTAAGATTTTTTTTTACTTTTTTACATTTATTTGCGTTCATAGAGTTTACGAATATATCATCCACAACATATTTTGGAATGGTAACTTTACCAAAGAAACCAGGAATTTTAATTGATTTTGTTTAACAGACGGTTTTTTATTTGATAATGTAGGAAAATGAAGTTTTTTTTACTATACTTATTGTTTGAACTAGTCGTGGGAACTTTTTCTATCGATGACATAATATCAATGTAGTTTTGAAGCAATATTTTTCATTCAAGCATAGGATCTTCATGTTCGCTGACAAGACATAGTTGATAAACAATTGGTTCTGTTTGAAATATTTCCATCTAAAAAAATATTTAAATAAAAAGCATACGAAAAATTATTTAAATATATATATATATATATATATATATATAATATATATATATATATATATATATATATATATACATATATATATATAATATATATATATATATATATATATATATATATATATATATATATATATATATATATTTATATATATATTTATATATATATACTTATATTTATATTAAGTATTCAGTTTCAGTTTCAGGAATCCATCAAAAAAAAAAATTAAAACTGATGAAGGTAAATCTTTAATATATTTAGAAACTGAATTTAAAAATAACTTAAAAAATGAGATTTACTTGGAAAAAAATAAATACCTATTCTTTTTTTCACTTAAAAAGTATGGGTTTCTTTTCACGCGAAATAGATCCGAAAATGAAAATTCAGTTATAAAAGATTTACAACTGAATGTTTAACTTTATATAAAAAAGAAAAAAAGACTACAAGCAACTTTTTGAAATTTTATTCAAACATTTTTTTGGTATCAGCAGGAAAACAAAATCGACACAGATAATAAATGCATGTAAAATAGAAGGAGCAAACAGAAAAATATAAATTGCAAAATGTCTTTTTTTAAAAAATTTTTAAAGTGCAAGATAACTGAGTTTTTATTAAAATCAGTCGTAAGATGAAAGAGGAAAAATAATTAATGAAAAATCAAGCAACATCACTGAATTATTTAATAAATGTAATATATATCATATGCAATATATATAAATTTAATGGTATCAACAAAAACAAATTCTATGTATTTTTAAATATTATTATTAAAATTGATATCAAAAGGAACGAAATTATTTAAATACTTGAACAAATGCTATAAGATAAACAAAACAACTTTAAATCAGAACTAGCTCGGACTATAGAGAGATTACGCTGAGACTGAGACAAGCTGTTTAATTGAATAAAAAATTTAAAAAAAACTTTTAGAGTAAATATGCAATAATGCTGTTAGACTTGTTCATTCAAGTTTAAGTATTACGACTTATTAATTTAAGCACTATAATTAGTACTATTTACTTATAGTATTACAGTCAGGTTCTGACAAATAGTATTGATTGATAAAGTTTTACTATTGCCTACAACAGCATTAACTGATATTTGAAATAAAACAAATAAATTTTTTTTTATCAATATACAATTTCATTTAAATAACAACTCTTATTTGGAGTTTAATTATAAAGCAGAAACCAGCCTATATGTTCGAACCAAGCATTTTAAGGGCGAATAAAAAATTGAACTGTTGCCTTTATAAGATTGAATTTAAGAAGTGCAAAATCACAAGATTGCCCCTCGAAAACCTCATATAAAGTTGTTGTTTTCTTTATAAAACCTCATGCATTTTATACATTTCTTATATCCTCATGCAATTCATAAATTGTAAATAAAAACTTTTTTTATTATTCATTATAATACATTCATTATAAATTAAAAATTATTTTTTAATTTCACAAATTATATATTTAAAATATCTTTTGTTGAAAAAATATATAAAGAGAAACAAGATATATATAATACATTATCATAAAAATAATAACTAATATTTTGATCATTGAAAATGTTATATCCAATTCTATAAATGACTGAAAAATTTTGTTTTTACTATTTTTTTATTATTAATATACTTATTTCATTTTTTTAACCAAAATTTTTTTTTTAACTCAGACATAAATTCGAAAAATTATATATCTTTCGATGAGTTATATATATAAAAATTGACTTTTTAATATATAGAAACAACCTATAATATAACTATCATATCAAATATCACAGCAATAATGAATTACTTATTTCGGCTGTTGTTATGTTATGCTTTTTATTTATTTTGAATAAGTAATACAGTAAAATTAAATTGAAAAAGTAATACTGAAATCTTTAATAGTAGGGTAAAAAAAAATACAAATAACAAAAATTAATAATTTGGAAAGTTTAAAACACATCTATTTTTCACACAAACACGCATTTTGTTTTATCAAGTTTGAATTTTATTTTTTTTTGTGAAATTTTCTAACTATTTAATATAATCATTAAAAGCCCATTCACTTTCCCATTATAAATCAGGGTATATGCTTTTCCAATTTTATGTTGCTTTTTTTCCAAGACATTAATCACCTAGAACTTGTCCTAGAAACTTAACTCAATTAATGTGATCATAAAATGTTTTTTGACTTATCTCAACATATATAACAAATAATACCCTTGGTTAACACTTTTTTCTTCTTTTAAATATCATATATAGGTCTTTTGTTTTTACTCATTATACTCCAACGTCATTAGTGATAAAGTCGAACAATCAATGAATATATTATTATACAAACTTTAAAACAACACCATTTAAGTATCTACTCATCAATAAGTGATTATTAACATGCAAAAAACAACATTTCGCGTGATAGTGAGGGAATTAGTATTACTTATAATAAAGAGAAATAAAGTTTTAGTTTCATTTTATAGTTTGTATTACAAATTTTGTTTATGATAATTATACAAACTTTGTATTAAAATTAATTCATTGATAGTTTGACTTGATTTCGCATTAACGTCAGATAACATATTAACTGATTCATTAATTTGTGACGACACAATAAAATGTGATGTTTATGTGAAATCAATAATAGAAAGCCTTTCACGTAAAAAAATGTGCATATATATCGGCATACGCCCATCGTAGGGGGTATTTAATTTAATCAAAATTAAAACAGAATGTTTGAAATATAGCAAAAAGTTATTTGAATTCAAACCTGATTTTTCCATCAATTACTTAATTTTTTATAAATTTTTTGAGTTGAGTTTTTGAACACTTCTGCCCATCTGTTACAGCATGTTAGATCTGCTCTAGCAGCCAACTTTTAATCATGGTCATCTTGTTGTAATGTTGCTTTTCTTTCTATTTTTTATAAACACTATATGGGCGCTGCTCTAAAGAGATAGCGTATCTTGTGCCATCTTCTAAAAATTCATTGTCGTGTTACTCGTTATTCAGTTAAGCATCATCTTTTTACTGTGACTAATCCTAAGTGCTTCAAAGTTCTTTTTCTTCTTTTTTTTTTTTTAATTTTTAAATCAGGCCTTTGGACCTTGCTACCTTCTTCTTGTTTTTCCTGATTCATTTAATTAGCAATCTTTCAAGTTGTCTGATAATCGTTATCTCGCTTTATAATCTTCATCTTTTCTTTTCTGGTAACTTAAAACTCTAATAGTGGTTGCTTGCAGCCTTGTTGGAAGTGAAGATGTTAATAAACAAAAAAACAAAAAAAACTTGAGTGAATTTAAAAATAACATAATCAATATTATATTATTACTTTACATACATGTTTTAACTTTGCTTTTTATTTATTCTCTAATTTTTTTTTTAGTATTTTTTCGTTGTTAATAAATTTAAAATTGTTTATTGATTAGTGTGCGCACTTTCAGGCTGAGCAACATTTTTTTTCGATTTATGTTCTTTTCTTTTGTTAGACCTTATTGAGTATCGTTTACTTTTGATAGACTTTAACGTAATATTTAGTGCAAAAAACTTCTCTAAGGTGATTTCAAAATTATTATCAAAATTTTGAAATGGTAATAAAATACGTAGCGTTTTTTATTACTATTTATTTGAATGTTTCGTTTTTTACTTTTTACAAACTTTTATTTATTATGTTTTTTAAAATTATTAAGTATTTGCTCCATACATTTCGTACAATATATTTGTTGCAATACTAATTTCTTACAATAATTTTTTTTTGCAATACTTTTTCTAACTTGCTATAACTTTTTCTAAAGCATACAACCCCCGTTTTTGTTATAAAAAATTTTGTATATAAAATCAATGACGTAATTGTATCATTCAAATAAATTTCTAAATCCTGATTTCCCACGTAAAATGTTAAACTTTAATAGTAGTAATAAGGAGTGGCATCCTTACCACTTCTTAAAAAGCACAAACTTCCTCGTTAAATGCTTCTCCGTGATGCTCACACAAAGGACCATTAGGCCTTTTTGAAGTTCCCTAATAGCTAAAAAGTTAAAAGTTCTTTAGAGCTACGGTAAACTAAAATTTTTGTTTGACTGGTAATTGATAGGTTAGGTTTATTTGATGACGTTTCTTATTTATACTGATAAGGATTCAAGAGAGGAAAGAAATTATAGAAACAAAAAATTAATAAGTTATAGTAATTAAGTTAGCTAAATGAGTTAGTCACTGCCCAGTGGGCGCAAGTACGTTTTTTAAACGTTTAGTAAATGTTTAATGGTCGCATTATCAAAGATTGTATGAGTAAAACGTTCAAAAAACGTTTTAATAGAAAAATTTTTATCACTTTATATTTAAATGGACCTTTAAAAAACGTTTAAGAAACCTTGGGAAAAAAGCTTGGAAAAAACTTTGAGAAAGGTTTTTTCCAAGCTTAAAACGGCGAACTGCGCATGTGCAAGTTTACTTGAAATTTGGAGTATTTTCACATTTCTCTTAGAACTTTTACTAACTTTTAAGTAAATTATACATTTATAAATTCTATGATAACTCTTACTAAGATATATGGTCACACATAAATATATAAATATACGTATATATATATATATATATATATATATATATATATATATATATATATATATATATATATATATATATATATATATATATATATATATTAGGGTATATCATACTTGAGCCAAAAATTAAATTTTCAGAATTTTGACTAGCACGCTTGGATTCCTATGTATTTGGGTACGGGGAATTCAAATATAATAATATTTTTGCAAAATATTGATGTCTAGCTACCGGGAAACTGGTTTTAAAATTTGCTTTTTTTTAAAAAAAAATAGTCTTTTATAACTAAAGTTTAATTTTTAAATGTTTTTAGTCAATTAATAATAAAAATTTATATAATATTAGGTAAA